>NC_056745.1:1128843037-1128938490 GCF_019279795.1 Protopterus annectens
CCGGGGGGTTGATATGCCACTAATGATGTTTTCTCTACAGAACAAATACCACTGCCCTTATGGGTGTAGTTTCTGTCAGAGAGCAAGTTACCTATCCAGCAAATTATGTACGGGTTTACTATAGAGTTGAGGGTGGGTTGCCAATAACCCCCACTGTGGGGATAGTGTCAAAGGCTTTGGCTAGGTCCAGGTTGGTGGTGGACTGTATGCCTCTTACAAACTGCTTCAATAACCTTTTTGAAAAATTCAACCAGGATGGACAAGCACGACCTGCCTTTAACAGACAAACTAGCATGGACCCAGGGATAAAGGTCACCTATATCACTGTTTACTAGTTTAGCTATAATACATTCTCCAAAAGTCTTGTAAACAGTACTAGTAAGACTAACAGACCAATTTCCAGGCAATTCAGCAGCCATCTTTATTGTAAGGGCACCACAAAACTGTTCTCCACACAGCAGAGATGTAATCACCTGTATAGACAAGTCAAAGAGGTGATGGAGGGGTTTTGCTAAATGAGATTTAGAGCTTCTCAGCAGAAATCCAGGGATACTGTCAGGACTCATGGAACTAGTAACTTTAATTTATAAGAATGTCAAAATGACTAACCACAGTGATTTCAGGAGGGGAGCTGTGAAAAGGAATGGGGGAACAGATGGGAGAACAATTGGGGTAAAGCTGTTTAAGGAATGACCCATGAAAATATTAGCAATATCCTTGGGATCAGAGAAGGAGATACCATTACAGACATTCAGTGTAGAAATGTTGGTTATTTCTGCTTCCAAATATACCCGAAGAAGGCCTTATGGTTTTGGTTGTCTTCTGAACCAGCTACTACCTTAAATTCATAGTTGGCCTTGCATTGTCAAAACATTTGAGGGACTTTCTTACCATTTACAAGGCAAAGAACACAGCTTCCATGGGACCTGATAGTATCTCAGGATGTATTCTGCACAATCTCCAGCAAAAACTGGCTTCACCATTGTGCACCAACCTAAGTGCAGGCTTCATTCCAGCAGAGTGGAGAAAGTACAGTAGTGTACACTTACCATAACAGGTGTAGTTGCATAGCTGAGGCATGTGCCAAAGGGTCATGGCAAGACTGCACAGTGGGCACGAGTAAGTCCCTCCCTGTTTGTTGATGTACCACATCACAGTGGTGTTGTCTGTTTTGATCAGTAGAGCCCCCGGGGAGAGGAGGGGTCTGAAAGCTGTCAGTGCATGCTGCCCAGCAAACATCTCGTTTTGGTTGATGTGCAGATGTATTTGATGCGGGCTTCATTGGCCCGGTATGCACCTGCCGTCCAGGTGTGCACCCCAGGATAGTCCGATGCATCTGTGGTGAGGGTCTGGGTGGCATGGGGTTGTGAGAAGGGTAGTCCCTTGTTGTAGTAGCATGCTGCTGCCCACCAAAGAAAATCTTTCCTTAAACAAGGTATCATTGGTATAAGAGTTTCCAGGTCTTGAGAGTGTTGACACCAAAGGCCTTTTAGGTACCACTGCAGTTTCCTCATATGCAGTCTGGCATATGGAATGAGTAGAATGCAAGAAGCCATGAACCTCAGAGCTTGCAGGATTTTTCATGTGGATAACTGGGGTCTGGTAGCTAGTTGAGAGAAACAGGCTGTCAAGTAGGTTTGCTTTTCTGGTGTAAGGAATGCCATCTGGGATGCTGTGCCCAGGCTTGTTCCCAGGAATATAATTTTTTGGGTGGGTACTAGTTTGGATTTCTTTTCGTTGATAGTAACCCCTAGGGAGGTCAGTAGGTCCTTTACAAAGGCCAGGTGCTTAAGCAGCTTTTCCTGACTGCCTGAATTGGGCAGTCGTCTAGGTATGGGTAAATTTGAATATTTCTTTGCCTGCAAAAAGCAATGGTGGAAGCCAGACATTTTGTGAAAACTCTGGAAGCAGTGTTTAAGCCAAAGGGAAGCACAGAGAAAGTACCTACCATAAATGTAGATGTTCGAGTGTTCACACTGCTGCAGTCATTACACTAGGGTTATCCTGCCGTCAGGCGGTCCCGCAGTCGGCCCGAGTTCCAAAGTCTTGGTCCGGCGTCGGCTGTTGTTGCTTCTTCCCTGACGTCAGTGCACCAGGGGTATTTAAGATGCATCCGATGCCATTTTCTTCAGTTTTTCTTGCCCCAGATGTCAGGTGCCCCCAATAGGTAGGCAATCCATATTGCTAATAAAAAAATAAACATATAAAATAAAAACAATACCTTCACTTACAAGCAAATACACCACAAAGATTGTATAGGATGGAAAGGTACAGATAAGTCCAGCTAGGTCAGAGGGGATGGAGGGAGGGCAACATGGACTGCAGCAGTGTGAACACTTGAACATCTACATTTATGGTAGGTACAAAACTGTACTATGTTCATCATGTTACACTGCTGCAGTCACTACACTTGGGTAGAATCCCAAAGCTAAGGTTGGGTGGCTGGTCTATAAAGAGTTAGGATTGGCTATGAGGCCCTGCAGAAATGCAGTGGAAAATCCTGCTCTGGATTTAGAGTAAAGAGGCAGGTTGTAATGCTTGGTAAAGGTGTGCACTGAACTCCAAGTTGCAGCCTCCAAAATTTCCTTGGTAGGTACTCCTCTGAGAAAGGCTGTTGAAGTGGCTGTTGCCCTGGTCAAATGTGGCCTAATGGTATTTGGGACTGATTTTCCATGCTGTGTGTAGCAGTAACGAATACAGTGTCCTATCGATTTGGATATAGACTGCTTTGAGATAGCCTTGCCCTGTGATCCTGCAGCATATGCTACAAACAGTTGCTCAGTTTTCCTGAAAGCTTTTGTTTTGTCCAAGTAGAAGCGTAGCTGCCTGTGTATGTCCAAAGAATGCAGAAGTTTCTCCCCTTTATTCTGGGGGTTTGGATAAAAAGTTGGCAAATGGATGGTTTGGTTAAGAGCCACACTAGATATCACCTTTGGCATAAAGGTAGGGTTTGTCCTTAAAGAAACCATGTCTTGATGAAAAATTATAAAAGGTTCCACTGCCATTAATGCCTGTAGCTCTGAGACTCTGTGCTGAAGTTACTGCCAGGAGCAGAGCTGTTTTCCATGAAAAAATTTTTAGATTGGCTGTATTGGCTGGCTCAAAAGGTGGTAGGGTCAGTTTTTCCAAACGAAATTGAGGTCCCAAGTTGGTGTTGGTGCTCTCCGGGGCGGTCTTATGTTTTTAGCCCCTCTGAGGTACTGCTTTAGCAAGGGATGAGAGAATAAAGGAGGATCCGTGTTGTAATGTGCTGAAATGGCAGAGGTATGGATCTTAATCGATGAGAAGGATAGGCCTCTGTCCAGCATCTCAGTTAAGTATTGTAAAGTCTGAGGAATGTTTGGAACAAGAGGGTCAAGGTTTTGAGCCTGGTTCCAGGCGCAGAATCTCTTCCATTTTTCCGAGTAAGCTTTCCTGGTGCTAGGCCTCCTGGCCTCCAAAATGACATCCATAACAGCTTTAGAGAGATGTGTTGCTTGTTTGGCTAATGTATCTCCCATGCAGCTAGGTTTAGGGTTTTGTGCAGGATGTGATTGTTTTGTTGAGTCAGAAGGTGTGGAATTTGAGGCAAAATCCATGGTGGTCCTTGAGCCAAGTTCCTTAAGATGGGGTACCAGTGCTGGCGTGGCCAGTCTGGAGCAATCAGGATCATCTGTGTTTTTTCTTGTCTGGCTTTTAGAAGTAACTTTGAAAGGAGAGGCAGTGGCGGGAAGGCATAAACTTTTAGGTTTTTCCAGCTGAACAAGAGAGCGTCCACTTTCCATGCTTGTTTGTGATAAGTCCTTGTGCAGAATTTTTGTAGTTGGCAATTTAGTGGGGAGGCAAAAAGATCTATGTCTGGGCATCCCCATTTTTGCATTACCATGCTGAAGATTTGTGGATTCAATTTCCATTCGTGAGGGTCCATGATATTTCTGCTTAGATCGTCTGCCAGAGTATTTTTCTTTCCTGGCAGGAATTGTGCTTGCAGGTGAACTTGATACGTTAGAGCTGTGTTCCACAAGGTCATGGCTTGCCTGCACAGGGGATAAGAATGAGTGCCCCCTTGCTTGTTTATGTACCACATTACTGTGGTGTTGTCCGTCTTTAGTAATAATTGTCCTGGATGCAGAAGGTCCTTGAAAGCTGTTAGGGCATTTTGAAAGTACAGTTTTGTACCTACCGTAAATGTAGATGTTCGAGTGCTAATACAGCTGCGGTCATAACAGATGGGTTCTCCTGCCGTCAGGCGGGTCCTCGGTCGGCCGAATTCCAAAGTCTAGGTCTGGCGTCGGTTGTCGTCGCTTCTTCCCTGACGTCAGTGTGACCGGGGTATAAAAGAACCAGCCGACACCATTTTCTTCAGTTTTTCTTTCCCCAGATGTCAGGTGCCCCCAGAAGGAAGGCAATACATAAATTTGTGTAATAAAACAATGCAAGCAAATACACCATAAATGAATACCCAAATCAGGTTGTATAAGGAGGTGTTAGCCAATAGGCCTGTCCCAAGAGGGGAAGGAGGGAGGGAAACCTGGACTGCAGCTGTATTAGCACTCGAACATCTACATTTATGGTAGGTACAAAACTGTACTATGTTCATCGTGCATACAGCTGCAGTCATAACAGATGGGTAGAATCCCAAAGCTAAGAAAGGGGTGGTAGGCATTAGTTGGAACTAGGAGGAGCCAGGATGCCCTGCAAGACTGCAGTGGCAAAGCCTGCCCTAGTTTTGGAGTATAATGGTAGGTGGTAGTGCTTGGAGAAGGTATGCACAGAACTCCAAGTGGATGCCTCCAAAATATCTTTGGTAGGAACTCCTCTGAGAAAAGCTGCAGAGGTAGCCGTGGCCCTTGTGGAGTGAGATCTGATGCCTATAGGTACAGTTTTTCCATGAAAAGAATAGCAAAAACGTATGCAGTGTGCTATCCATTTTGAGATGGTCTGTTTGGAAATTGGCTTCCCTTGAGCTCCTACAGCATAGGACACAAAGAGCTGATCTGATTTCCTGAAAGGCTTTGTTCTGTCCAAATAATAACGCAGTTGTCTGTGGATGTCCAAGGAATGTAGTAATCTCTCCCCTTTGTTTTGAGGATTAGGATAAAAGGTAGGTAAGTGTATAGCCTGATTCAAAGCTATCCTGGATACCACTTTTGGCATAAAGGACGGATTGGTTCGTAAGGAAACTCTGTCCTGATGGAAGATGATGAAAGGTTGCACAGCCATGAGAGCTTGCAGTTCCGATACCCTACGAGCTGAGGTAATAGCCAGAAGGAAAGCTGTTTTCCAGGACAAATATTGCAAGTCTGATGAGGTAGCTGGCTCAAAAGGAGGCAAGGTCAGTTTTTCTAGAATGAAATTGAGATCCCAAGCAGGTATTGGTTGTTTCCTTGGGGATTTTAGATTCTTAGCCCCTCTGAGGAACTGTCTTAAGAGGGGGTGAGAAAATAAAGGTGGATCAGTGTTGTATTCTGCAGAAATGGCTGAGGCATGGATTTTGAGGGAGGAGAAAAAGTCCACTACCTAGCAGCTCAGCTAGATACTGTAATATCTGAGGTAAATTCAGTTTTCCAGGATCCTGGCCCTTTTTCTCATTCCAGACACAAAACCATTTCCATTTTGCGGTGTAAGCTTTTCTGGTAGACGGCCTTCTGGCCTCCAAAATGACATCCTGCACTTCCTTGGAGAGTAGGGTCTGTTGTGATGCTAAGGAATCTTCCATGCGGCTAGATTGAGTGCTTTTAGCTGACTGTGAAGAGTTTTGAAGCTGTGCTGGGTCAGAAGAAGAGGCATTAGAGGCAGGGTCCATGGTGGGGAATGCGTCAGGCTCCTCAGGAGTGGGTACCAGTGTTGTCTTGGCCAGTCTGGAGCAATGAGAATCATCTTTGGTCTGTCTGCTCTGGTTTTTAATAGAACTTTGGGCAGAAGAGGAAGAGGTGGGAAGGCATAAACTGTCATTGATGTCCAACTGAAAGAGAGGGTGTCGACTCTCCAGGCCTTTGGATGAAAAATCCTTGAGCAGAATTTTGTCAATTGGTGATTTTCATGGGAGGCAAAGAGATCTATGTCTGGCCTTCCCCATGCTTGAATTATCTCTGTAAAAACTTGAGGATGCAACTTCCATTCGTGTGGATTTGTCATATTTCTGCTTAGGTTGTCTGCCAGCATGTTTTCCTTGCCTGGCAAGTACTGTGCTTGTAGTTTGATTTGTAAGTCCAGGACCAGGTTCCAAAGTGACATGGCCAGTCTGCATAGTGGGTATGAATGGGTTCCTCCCTGTTTGTTTATGTACCACATTACTGTGGTGTTGTCCGTCCTTATCAATAGTTGACCTGGTTGCAGGAGGTCTTTGAAAGCTATAATAGCATTTATTACTGCTAGCATTTCCTTTTGATTGATGTGTAGGTGCTTTTCTTTTTGGGACCATTTGCCCTGAATGCACCGATCTGTCATGTGCGCCCCCCAGGCGTAGTCCGAGGCGTCTGTTGTGATGACCTGATATGCTTGAGGCTTGCTGAATGGGAGACCTTTGTTTGCTTGGCATGCTTGAGCCCACCACAGAAATTCCTTTTGAAGACATGGAATTAGTGGTATTATTGTTTCCAGGCTGTGGCTGTGTTGAGACCATAGGTTTTTCAGGTACCATTGAAGTTTCCTCATATGCAGCTTTGCACATGGAATTAGTAAGATGCAAGATGTCATGAATCCCAGAGCCTGCAGGATTTTCCTTGCAGTCAGCCTGGTGCAATTTGCTAGTGTTCTGAAGTATTGAGTTAGTTGCCCCTGCTTCTCTGGCGTGAGGTAGGCCATCTGGGTGTTTGTGTCCAAGTTGGCACCCAGGAATATTATTTTCCGAGAGGGTATTAACCTTGATTTCTTTTTGTTGACTGTGTATCCCAGAGAATTCAACAACATTATTACATAAGCCAGATGTTTCAGAAGAATGTGCTTGCTGTCCGCTTGGATCAGGCAGTCGTCCAAATAGGGGTATATTTGTATCCCTTGAAGTCTGCAGTAGGCAATTACTGATGCCAGGCATTTCGTGAATACTCTGGGAACAGTAGATAAGCCAAAGGGCAACGCAGAGAATTGATAATGGGTTGAACCTGCAAGAAATCTGAGGTATCTTCTGCAATTTTGTCTGATTGGGACATGCAGGTATGCCTCCTTGAGGTCCAATGTTACCAGCCAAGACTCCTTGCTCAGCATGGGAAGAAGCTGCTGCAGAGTGAGCATCTTGAATTTTGGTACGAGTAGAAATGTGTTTAGGATGGATAGGTCCACAATAGGTCTCCAATCTTTTCCCTTCCTTGGTACCAGGAATAGTCTGGAATAAAAACCTTGACCTTGTTCGTGCGTAGGTACCTCTTGAATAGCTTTCATGTCTATGAGATCTGAAATTAGTCTTTGTGCCTCTGCCCTTTGATTGTGTGGCAGGTTTGGCATGCCTCTCATTTTTGGAAGGGTGTGAAAATGGAATCTGTAGCCTCTGTTTATAATGTCCAGGATCCATTTGTCTTTTGTGACAATATGCCAATTTTTTGAAAATAATGCCAGTTTTCCACCTAATGGTGCTGCCATTTGAGTCTTGCTTGGCATGCAAAGGGGAAAGTCATTGGGCTTGCTTTCTGAATGGTTGCGAGTTATCCTCACCACCTCTTTGCGTAGGAGCTTGCCATTGTCTGCCTCTAAACGATCCTTGGGATTGCCCTCTGCCCTTCGGGTGCCTGTATCTACCTCTTTGGGGTCTGTCCGTGGCTGGAAAGGACCAATTTTTGGAAGGCCAATTTCTACTGAAACGTGGTGGTTGTACCTGCAGAAAATCTTTCACTGTTTGCATTGATTTAGCCTTTTCCTCCATTTTCCTTAATACCTCTTCAGCATTAGCACCAAATAATACATCCTTTTGTAGAGGGGCATCTAGTAATTTAGCTTTAGCATATGGAACTGACAGTTTAATGCCCTCATGGTTAAGGTGGCCGAGGTATATACCTTTTTTCCCCACCTTTCTAAGGATCTGGAATCTCTCTCGGAAGGTAAAGGATTTTTAGCAGTGGAGGCCTTAATTCCCTTGGGGCCCTGTGAGATAGTTTCTGGGTCAGCAGCATGGCTTTTGTACAGAAATTGGTGTGAGTCAGGAACCCTGTAGTACCTGTCAGGCTTGACTGGAGCTGGAGGCAGAGAATCCGGGTTAAGGCAGGCCTCCGAGTACACATCATCTAGTATGTCCAAGACAGGAGGTATAGCTAGAGGCCTGTGCTGAGGTAGCAAGAGAAATTCCCTAAGCCTTTTCTTGGAGTCTGAATAATCTTGGCCTTCCCAGTGGAAGTGTTCCCTTAAGGTATGCAAAGTTTCCCCAAATGAGTAATCCTCTGGGGGGAGACAGAGGGAATGGACTCCTCAGCATCAGAATCTTCAAAAGGGGAGTAAGAATGTTCCTGTTCATCAGAGTGCTCTGAAATAATGGAGCCCTGATCAGAGGAGGGATTCTTCCTCCACTCTGGGCCTTTGTCCGGGGTTGAGAACCCCTGATAAGAGTAATCAAATCCTCAGCCATTTTAAGCATCTGTTTTTTAGACATGGGGCCTGGAGATGGGCCCTGTGTAGCTTGTCTCTTAGACTTCATGGCTGCTTTAGACTTAGTGTAAGCCTTGACGGAGAAAGAGGAGGAAGGTCTGAGGACACCTTGAGAGGAGGTAGACCTGTCCACATTTTGAGATTCACCACCAAGAGTGGCTTCGGTATCTGTAGTCGGGGTGTGGGCCGAGGAGCCTGCGACCTCGGGCACAGGAGACACCGCCAATGTAGTGTCATCGGTAGTCAGGGGCTGCGTAGGCGCCTCACTGAGAACCGGACCACGTGGTGTCGGTAGAGGCCGCGGACCTCGTGTGTCGGTCCTTGTCTTTGCGTTTTTTAGACAAAATTGGAGTCGGAGTATCCGACAACATAATATAGTTAATTTTTTTGCCAAAATAATGCTGGGCGAACTCCGCCCGACGCTTAATGGTGCGTTTGTTGAATGTAGCACAAAAGCGACAGACCGAGATGTCGTGGTCTGGGCCTAAACAAGGAATACAGAGGGAATGAAAATCCTTATGCGGTATTTGCTTCCCACATGAAATACAATTATTAACTTTGTCTGACATCGGTCTGAGGCAAGAAAAGTTTCCCCAACGGGGTACTTCGCTTTTAGATGACTTTGGTTGCAAAATTTTTCATAATTTCAGGAGCTGGCCGACCGGCACTTGCGAACTGCTTCTACTTCGGGCACCGCGCAGCAAGAAAGACTGAAGAAAATGGCGTTGGCTGGGTCTTTTATACCCCTGTCGCACTGACGTCAGGGAAGAAGCGACGACAACCGACGCCGGACCTAGACTTTGGAATCCGGCCAACCGAGGACCCGCCTGACGGCAGGAGAACCCATCTGTTATGACTGCAGCTGTATGCATGATGAACATCAGCAAACATCTCTTTTTGATTGATGTGAAGATGCATCTGGTCTGTGGTCCACTTGCCCTGAATGCATTTTCCTGTCATGTGTGCTCCCCAGGCGTAATCCGAAGCATCTGTTGTTAGAGTTTGCCTGGCTGTGGGTTGGGTAAAAGGCTGACCCTTGTTTAGGTGACATGCCTGTGCCCACCATCTAAACTCCTGTTGTAGGCAGGGTATCACTGGTATTACTGCTTCTAGACTATGAGAGTGTTGCGTCCAAACACTTTTTAGGTACTATTGCAATTTCCTCATATGCAGTCTGGCATATGGTATTAGTAGAATGCAGGATGCCATGAATCCCAGGGCCTGCAGAATTTTTCTTGCAGGGAGATGGGACTTTTTTGCCAGTAATTGAAAATATTGAGTTAGTTGAACTTGTTTCTCTGGCGTGAAGTAAGCCATCTGGGCCGTTGTTTTTAAGCTGGCACCCAGGAATATAATCTGTTGCGAGGGCACTAGTTTTGACTTCTTTTCGTTTACTGTGTACAATAGAGAAATTAGCAACATTTTTACAAATGCCAGATGCTGTAGAAGAATGTCCTTTGTCTCTGCTTGAATGAGGCAGTCGTCCAGGTATGGATATATTTGAATTCCTTTTTGTCTGCAAAATGCAATTTCTGGTGCCAGGCACTTTGTGAAGACCCTGGGCGCAGTAGATAAGCCAAAGGACAGTGCAGAGAATTGGTAGTGCATTGTACCAGCTGTGAATCTGAGGTATCTTCTGCAATTTTGTCCGATAGGCACATGCAGGTATGCCTCTGAGGTCCAAACTAACGAGCCAAGCCTTCTTGCCCAGCATGGGTAGAAGCTGCTGTAATGTCAACATTTTGAATTTTGGAATATCCACGTAAGTATTCAGAATTGAAAGGTCTAGTATGGGCCTCCAGGCCTTGTCCTTTCTGGGGACCAGGAAGAGTCTTGAGTAAAATCCTTGCCCTTGTTCCTGTTGTGGTACTTTTTGAATAGCTCTCATGTCCATGAGGGCTGAAATTTGTTTTTGTGCCTCTGCCCATTGATTTTGTGGCAGGTCTGGCATTCCTTTTAGCCTTGGTAAAGTATGAAAGTGGAACCTGTAACCTTGAGACACAATATTCAGAACCCATTTGTCTTGGGTAATTGTTTGCCAGTTTTGAGAAAAAAGTGCTAGTTTTCCCCCTAAGGGGGCTTCCAAAAGGGACGTGCTTGGCGTACGAAGGGGAAAGTCATTGTGACGGTTTCCTGTAAGGTTGAGACTTGTCCTCACCTCCTCTTGGGGTTGAGGTGCTCCACTGTCGTTGTCTGCTTGAGCCTTGCGGTTGAGATCTGCCTCTCTGTGGCCTGTCTGACACTGGAAAGGACCAGTTCTTTGTTGGCCCATTTCTGCTAAACCGAGGTGGCTGTACCTGTAAGAAATCCTTGACTGTTTGCATAGATTTAGCTTTATCGTCCATTTTCTTTAATACCTCTTCCGCCTTAACACCAAACAAGGTATCATGCTGTAAAGGAGCATCCAATAATTTTGCCTTAACATGATCAGGTAAACTCTGTTCTTTTAACCAAGCATATCTTCAAATTACAGAAACTGTAACTGCGGCTCTACAAGAGGCCTCTAAAGAATCAAAACCACACTGCAGAGAATGTTTTCCCACCTGTTCAACTGCATGCAATACATTCTGCATTTCTTTACAATCAGGAGCTTTTGAGCTTGCAAGCATTTTCTGTTTTAACTGAGCCATTAAATATTGTTGGTACTTAAGCATGTGAAACTGGCAATTTAAAGCTCTTGCTGCTACGGTTGCAGAAGTGTATACTTTCTTTCCCCATCTATCCAAAGCTCTGGAATCTCTGTCAGAGGGTACTGGATTTTTTGCAATGGAAGCCTTAACCCCTTTTGGACCCTGGGAAATAGTTTCTGGATCAGCAGAAGGGTTTTTGTAAAGAAACTTGAGAGAGTCAGGGACTCTATAGTACCTATCTGGCTTGGCTGGAGCAGGGGGCAAAGAATCAGGAGATAAGCTGGATTCAGAGAACACATCATCCACAATGTCTAGCACAGGCGGAATAGCCAGCGGGCTGTGCTGAAGAAATAAAAGGAAATCCCTGAGCCTTTTCTTGGATTCTGAGTAATCCTGACTTTCCCAATGGAAATGCTCCCTCATGGTATGTAAAGTTTCCCCCAAAAGAATAATCCTCAGGAGGAGAGGCTGAAGGGATAGATTCTTCAGCATCAGAGTCCTCATAGGGGGGTAGAGAGTATCCCTGGTCTGAAGAGGAATCCGAGGAAATGGAAACCTGATCAGAGGAATCATAGTCTGTATCCTGCCTAGGCCTTTTCTCAGGAGTGGGATGGGAACCCCGGATTAGAGTAATGAGTTCTTCGGCCATTTTAAGCATCTGTTTCTTAGGCATGGAGGACTGTCCAGGAGAATGCTGTACTTGTTTCTTTGTCTTTAATGGTACCTTTGTCTTGGCTGTTGTTTTAATGGTAAGTTGTGAAGGTCTAAAAACACCGTCAGAAGCAGATGCCTGCTCAGCGGCTCCGGACCCATCTGAGGGATCAGTTTCTGTAGGCCCAATACCTTGAGTTTCCAAAGGCATAGCTGTCTCCACGTGGGAGTCGGAAGCGGCCTGTGGCTCTGAGGTAGCGGGTGTCAGGGGCTGCGAAAGCGCCTCACTGAGAACCGGGGACTGGCCTAGAAGAGGTTTCGTCGTTGGTTTTGGGCCTCTGATGCCTGTCTTTATCCTTGTCTTTGCGTTTTTTCGCTATTGAGGTCATCGGTTGATCCGACGGCATGGTATAATTGAACCTTCGGCCAAAGTAGTGCACAGCAAAATCAAAACGTCTTTTTATAGTGCGTTTGGTAAATCTAGCACAAAACCGACAACTAGTGACATCATGATCAGGGCCTAGGCGTGGAATACAGTAAGAGTGGAAGTCCTTATGAGGTATTTGCTTCCCACAAGAAATACAATTATTAACTTTTTCTGACATCGGACTGAGGCAAGAAAAAAGTTTCCCCAATGGGGTACTTAGCTTTATTGAAGACTTTGGATCTGAAATTCGACTTCGAAAATCTCAGGAGTCGGCCGACCAGCACTTGCGAACTGCTTCTGCTTCGGGCACCGCGCGGCAAGAAAGACTGAAGAAAATGGCATCGGATGCATCTTATACACCCCTGGCGCACTGACGTCAGGGAAGAAGCGACAATAACAGACGCCGGACCAAGACTTTGGAACTCGGGCCGACTGCGGGACCACCTGACGGCAGGATAACCCTAGTGCAATCATTGCAGCAGTGTAACACGATGAACATCTGAAAGTGCAGTGATCCTGCCCTGAAACGTAGATATTTTCTGCGTGATTTCCTAATTGGGATGTGTAGGTAGGCCTCTTAAGTCTAGGGTGGCTAACCAAGCAACCCTGGAGAGCATAGGTAGTAGTTGCTGGAGGGTGAGCATTTTGAATTTTGGTATCACCAGAAAGGTGTTTAGAATGGATAGATTGAGGATGGAGTGCCAAGTGCCCTCTTTTTTGGAGTGCCAGGAAGAGTCTGGAGTAGAAACCTTGGCCCATCTGTTCTGCAGGAACGTGCTCTCCTGCCCTCATAGAGAGCAGGGAAAGGGCTTGCTTTTTGAGCTCTGCCCACTGGTTTGGGGGAAGATCTGGAAACCTAAATATGATGACTGCAACAGTGAAACATGAAAAACATCTGCCATTGTCATCCCCTTGCATAAAGGTAGTGCCACTACTGACCCTGGAAAGTATTGCCCCATTAGCTTGACAAGTCTGATCTGTAAAGCCATGGAGATTATTATTATGGAGCTCATAAACAAAGACATAGGCAATATCCAAGCACTTGACCCCACCCAGTTCAGATTTGACATGGGCAGATCTTGCCTGTTGAACTTGGTTGACTTCTTTGAGAATGTCACCAAGGCCCTGGATGAGGGAAAGTCAGTGCATACAGCTTACCTTGACTTGGTCAAGGCCTTTAACACAATCTCCCACTTGGGCATCATCAAAAAGCTAACAGCTTGGAGTAAATCTCTATCTCATCAGGTGGGTGGCCAACTGGTTCATCGAGAGGACCTCAAAGTAAAAATACGCACCTCCACCTCAGATAGCAGACCTGTCACTAGTGGAGTTTCCCAGGGATCTGTCATGGGACCACCTACTGTTTAGCATATATTTCTCAGAGGTCCAGGCAAAGACAAAAGACATGTGGCTGACCAAGTCTGCGGACTGCAAGTTGGGTGCCATCACTGACTCCACAAATGATGTTAACATACTGCAAGAGGGTCTCACAGCAACTAAAGACTGGTGCCAAAGTCATAGTCTCAAACTAAATGCAAAAAAATGTATCATACCATTTGGCAAAAACACAACCCTTACCAATTACCACATCAATGGCAACCCCTAAGCACACAACCTGTGGTAAGAGACCTGGGCACTCAGGTTGATAACCTCAAATTCAACCATCATGTAGTGGCAGTGGTCAGAAAAGCCTTTTACGTGTTTCATCTCGCAAGTAAAGGGATTGCATCCAGAAAAAAAGAGGTCATTATCTCTCTATACTCCTCCCTCAGACCAATAATGGAGTACAACACCCCGTTTGGGATGTACCTCTCCAAACATCTACAACTGGAAATGCCACTGAAATACCTTACAAAGAATCCATAGCCTCCAACATCTGTCCTATGCAAACAGGCTCAGACCACTATCACTCTACTTGGTGTCGTACAGATTGCTCAGGGGTGATTTGTGTCTCGCCTAAAAGGTAATCTCTGACCCTGCCCTACTAGAGATGCTCCATACCCGCAAGTCTAACCCCTCACGCACTACCCACTCAAAAGGCCTGAATCTAATATGAGACATCAACAAAACCTGCTGGAGAGAGAGGTTTGATTCCCAGGGGCTGCCATGTCAAACAGAACATCTCACTGACCCTCTTCAAGCGCAACCTTATGAGTAGATGGGTAACCACAAATGTGTCCCAGGGATTCCACCTGTGTCCCTCATTGACAAGGGTGACAGGCGCTGACTAAGCTTTCTTTTTGGGGATAAACTCTTGGCTAGGCTTGTAAGAATCCCAAGGCCATAAGCCTAGTAACCTCCTATGATCCTATTTTTATCTTTTAGAAACTGTAAAGGTTTTTTTTTTTCTTATAGTTTGCTGATGTGGCAGGTCCACTAAATCAGTTTAGAGTTAAACTTGTCATTATACTTAGATCAACATCAGACTAGTACAGATGCCTAAATACATCTATCCAAGTGGGAGTAAAATTCTGAGTAGGTAGCAGCCTTACGTGCAAGGTTTGTTGGGAAGCTATGCTATTTGTGATCATCAGCATGATCAGTAAATAGTAAGGAACTGGGGTTTTGGAGTAATGCCTGAATGTGGAGGTGTTGGGAGCTGCAAATCAGGACTTCAGAGAAAAGATCACAGCAAGAGGGCCAGATCTGATTATGAAGGGGAAACGAGTAAGGTGGTACAACTGGGGGAAACATTTGTGAGGGCAAGATCGAGAAGAGTAGGGGGACAATTTGGTCAAGTGCACTGATGATTATGAAGTCCAGATGCCTCTGGGAATATTTGCTATTTATAGTACATTTTTGCCAATGTGTAGGTGGGTTGCTGGTGTTACCCATTTGATTAACATTTCTATCTAGTTAAGACAGTCTTCATTCTCTGAAGGGGTCACAAAAGTGGGTTTAAATTAATTTTCCGAGTGTACTTGTGACTTCAACCAGTTCAGCATGCTTTGCAGCTTAATTCCAAAATATGAGCACTGACTCCTCCACACTCTAGCCCCCTTTTGCAAATCTCAGAGGGTCTTGGGGATCTCTCAAAATTTCTACTTGCACTGCATTTCTTTCAGCAACTAAACAAAATATTGTAATAACAAAGGGAGTGATGCAAGTAAAGTAACAGAGATATCTTCGTATCAAATGAATTGTTGTTGAAAATTCTACCAGCTGCAAAGGTGTATTCCTTAGTCCAAAACTGAAAAACAGATTTCAGAAGCATCATACTTTCTTACATGATTATTTAGAGTTTGGACCATATGTTCTACATGCCAGCTACTCTACAAATACTTGGGACTATGTGATAATATGCCTAAATTCCCACTGCTTTACAAATGGAGATTTCTTGGCATATGTAGAGGTTCATGTGTGTTTACTAGGCTAACAACCACAAAGGCCTTTGTAAGCCTAGTCATGCATCCCAAATCTCTGACCAGTTCTGGTACCCTTGATAAGTGTAAGCAGGGACTTGGGAGATTAAACATTTGCAAGCAGGGACCTGGGAGATGAACCATTTACAGATTGCCTGTGTCCATTACAGACAAGTGCCAAGCCAGGGAAGAATTTCCTGGACTTCGGTCAGCTACAAAATAAAATCTGTGTTTCTTTACTGAGGTAGGGCACTGATCAAAGCTGAGCAATTGCAGGTTAAGGACCCAATTTATCTACATACATAATTTACTTACAAAAAGAACATTAAAGTTGAAGGAAAAAATATTTTACATGTATAGAACTTTGAGTTGTCAACAGCAGTACCCGGCATTGTATGAATCCTACAATGGAAAAGTACTGTGGGAGTAGCTGAATTTGTGTGATATGACCAGAGGTAATGCATTTACAATTGCTTTGTTTAAGTAAACAAGCTTTGAACTGTGGCCTGCACTTTGCAAAGACTAGGAGTTTTTGAGTTGTGGAGGTACAGACAAAACATTTTTGGGGTCAGAATAGGGAAACTGGTGTACTGACATTCTGTTCTTGCCATTTGTAAAAGTAGGCCAAAGTGAGAGTGGCTTCTTAAGTGGTAGAAATGGATACCTGGGATAAGTTTGGTGGATACAGGAGTCAGACTGTCCTGGATAAGACGGCTAAAATAACAGTGAATGGAGATCATCAGCACAGTTTAATGGGCATCTGGTTGGCTTTTTTTTGAGAGACTTGCAGTGGTATCCTTGTTTAGGACATTAGGTAGAGAAGTGGCAGATTTTGATGGAAATGGACTACAGGGCTGTATCATTTCTTTTGGAAGCTGCATCAATTACTGGTAACCTGTGGTAATCCACACTACTGTGTGTAGCAGCTTCGTGCAACTGTATTACTTCTGAGTGCTTCAAGTGACTGCCCACACAGTGAAGACAGCTTCCTTTATAATGAAACAAACTATCACTTTTGTACAAACAAAATTTAGTATTTTGTGCGAGAACACTGCTGCTTCCAATTCTCATTTCTGAATATACTACGCATTTCACACATCTGAATCAACTGTTCATTCTTTACTTTAATACTGCAGAGCAATTAAGAAAACCACATGCTCCTTTCTTTCAATTGATAAATTCCCTGATGTGACTAGTGAATTTTTTTTTTTTTATTGGATCACCACAAAATTGAGTAGGAATGACAATCCTTGCATGCATGAACGCACAAAGTGCAATCTAATGTCTGGTTTTACTGACTTGCACTGTCTTTTTTTATTCTTTCTTTCTTTAAACGTAGGAAATCATACATTTATATAAATTAAAACAAACTGTACGGACATAATCTTAGTTGCAAACATTAGATATCACAAGCCATACTGACAAACATACATCACTTATAATCTACCCAATCACTGTCAGTCAAACATTACATAGCTCATTCAAATCCTGCCTTCTTTTAAACTTCATTACTCTCCTGTATGTATCGTTCCGGCAATTCCCATTTTCTCCCATGTAATTTGCACCTACTCTTTTCTAAAGATGCCAATTCCAGTTGTTTTACCTCTATTACTATATTCACTACTTCTAGCACAGTTGGCTTAGACTGTGATTTCCATCTTCCTGTAATTGCTTTTTTTTTTTTGGTAGCCACCATAATTATACTCAGCAAGACCTTACTAGGTCTAGGCAATTCCAATTCTGTATCACAGTTTACAAAATAATTTCCCTAAATACACCAATTTGCTTCCCCAGTATCTCTAACAGAGTAGCCTGCAGGGAATCTTTAAAGTCTGCAGACTCATTACACCCCCAGAAAATATGTTCCCAATTACCTCTTTCTGCTCCATTACACCTCCGACATTTGCTGTTTACCTGAGGAAAAATTCTATGGAGTCTACTTCTGGTATACAAATACCTACATAAACATTTCCAAGCAAAGATCTTAAATCTTCTAGATTGTGTTGCACATTTGGAAGACCTACATGTATCCCCCCATTGTTTCTTCGTGAACTGCTTATCCCATCTTTTCCCAATCCTTTCTAACCTCCTCTGATTGATTCTTATAGTTAACATGCAATATTTTATATACTCTACTAATTATTTCTTTAACAGCAGCGTCTGTTCTAGATTCTACTAAAATTCTACCCACTGCTGGTCTTTCATTTAGGACCCTCCTACTTCTTTCTCTTTGCCAACACTCGGATATCAATCCTTGATAGGAAAAGGCAATCTTTAACCTGCACTCCAAATAAATACTTGATGCCTTCTCATTCTATTACCTTTCCCTCTCTAGTGATTTGCTCCCAATACCTGGGCTCTTTTGCCAGTTTTCTCCAGTTCCAGCCCCCTCTTACCTATTTTCTGTATCCCTAACTGCAGTCATCCCTATCGGCAGAATCTCCCTCCTCCATTCCCATATGCTGGCTTAGTTCTTAGGATGCTTTCTGCTACTTTATGAATACAACATCCTATATTATTATTATTATTCTTCTTAAAGACCTGCATCCAAAATACCAGTCTCTCCTTGCTTCTTGATCTTCCCCCCAATTCATGAGCATCCCTTTCCACTTTGAATTATAGGCTCCTGCTTGTGTTATGCTATGCATAGGAGCCTTAACTGTGCAGCTGTGAAATACTCCTTCAAATCAGGTAATCCCAATCCACTTTGTGCTACTGAAAGAATAAGCTTATCTCACTTCACTCTTGCCCTCCAATATAAAATCCTTCAGCTCTTTATTAATTACTATCCATAACTTCTCTGGCTGATAAAAATATGCCTGACGTGTGTATAAATACTAAAGGGACTAAAATATTTTGACTGCTTGGGTCTTACTATCCACATCCATTTAACAGAGCTTCCAATGTCTCATTTTTTGTATTATCTTTTGTTTAATCTCTTCCTACATATCCTTAGCTTTTAATTTTTACTTAATTTTAATCCATACTCCTAAGTACTTCATTTTATCATGTCCCCATAAATATGGATATTGCTGAACCAATTCATGTGTGGGGTACATAATTTACAGCTATTGCCTTTGTTTTAGCTTCATTAATTTTGTATCCGAAAACATCTGAAACAGTCTCAAAATGATCCACAACACTGGTTTGTCAGGTATTTCCATCTGCAAATAAAGACGGCTTTGCTTGACTGCCATTCCAATTCTATCCTTGAATTTCTGAGTCCCTTAATTTCTTTGCCAATGGGTCTAAATCTAATGCAAATAAATGGGAAAAAGGACACCCCTGCCTGGTTCCTCTGCTCAGGCACAGATTATCAGAGAGGAACTCATCCACTTTGACTAGCGCAGTCTTGACAGAATTTTAACCATTCTTGTAACAAATGCATTTCTTTGTTCACTAGTACTAAATTTTAGCTTTGCTGAGGCACTTTTGAAATAATCCACAGAATCTTTTTCTAGCAACTCTTTACATTCTTTATAAGCAAGCTCTGCTACACACATCAACTTACAGACTTTATACTACATTTATTGAACATACTTCTGAAAACTCAGTAACATATCATCTTGCTGGTGTCACAAAGATACATTTTGAAAATACTATGAAAGGGTTTATTGTCTAGATCCACTATGTCTAATTTAACATAGATAAAAGACAAAGAATTTTTGACAATCAAATCTATAACCATGTTTATTTTTTTATTTGGGCATAGCATATCTCAGCATCAAAATCCTTGATTTATACACTAGTAGTCCATCAAATACTAAACCCTTGCTAACATCTATCTGAAGTACAACTGGTTGCATGGCATCACAGAGCATCTGAGTAGGAGCGTCACTAACCAGCTTTTAACATCTCAAAATCTGTGGCTTGTTCCCAAGACCAGAACCATACAATATTGTATTCTAGTGGTTTCCTACCTGACAAATTTGGAATGATCTTGGAGAAATACTGCATCCCATCAAGGAATTGCACAAGAGCTGATATGGGTTTCTGCATATTCAGTATGGCAATGTTTTTACCAAAGTCCAATTTGACATTTTCAAAATCAACACATGATCCTCCTATGCACAAGCATACACCGAGATCTGGCACTTGGGTTCTGTTTCAAGCTTTCCCAGCTTTTGGCTGTTCAACAGCATGACAAGTCAAAAAAACACTCTCTTAATTTGTAGCCCCCCCCCACCACTCTATATCACCAATCATATTAACCATTTCTTCTTGCACTTCAATTACCTTAGCAACTACTCTGAAAATTTTTTGTGACTGACAATATTCTAAAAACTAATCTCAGATCATCATCTCACGAGTGGTACTGAATGAGCAATCTGAACTAGCTTTGCCACAATCCTTGATTAGTATAGAACAGAAATGCACTTTACATTAGATACAGTTCTAACAGTTACTTCACTTGTCTAAAGTATAAAATTCTCCCTTGGGATCCATCTATTTAAGTCTTTAGAGTCTGCACATATTTTAGAATCATAACACTTCAGAAATGTTGCATATTCCCCAAATCAGTGCGTTACACTTGCTTAACAAGTATACCCATATCCTCAATGTCCTTCAGTTCCTTTTCAACTCTGCTTCAAAACACTATGGGGACTCTCAATGGTGCATGCACAAAGTACAGTTGGTGTACACTTACCATAAATGTAGATGTTCGAGTGTATTCATGTTGCAGTCATTACATTTGAGTAATCTGCTGGCAGGTTGCCCTCAGTTGGCCTGATTAAAGTCTTGGGTCCTGCGTCGTTTGCTGTCCTTTCTTCCATGACATCACGTCGTCAGGGGTATAAAACATGCAGCCGAAGCCATTAGATCAGTTTTTCTTGCCCCAGATGTCAGGTGCCCCCCAAATGGGGAGACAAATATTTAAGTAATTTAAAAACACAAAAATATACCTCCAAACAAAAGCAAATACAAAAAAAAGGCTTTTAAGCATATTAAAGGAAAGTAGAGGTATAGTAAGAGAAAAAGAGGGGGTTGGAGGGAGGGTAACCAGGACTGCAACAGCGAATACACTCGAACATCTACATTTATGGTAAGTGTACACAACTGTACTATGTTCTTCGTCTTTCACTGTTGCAGTCATTACATTTGGGTAGATTCCCAAAGCTATGGTTGGGAGGATGGATTTATACAGCATTAGGACTAGCTATAAGGCCCTGCAGGACAGCAGTGGCAAAGCCAGCTCTGGATTTAGAGAAGAAGGGTAAATGGTAATGTTCGGTGAACGTATGAACTGAGCTCCAGGTAGCAGCTTCTAGAATGTCTCGGGTAGGAACACCTTTGAGAAAGGCTGTAGAAGTAGATGCAGCCCTGGTGGAATGAGATCTGATCCCCTGGGGGATAGTTTTGCCATGGTGCATATAGCAGAAACGAATACAATGGCTTATCCATTTGGAAATGGTCTGCTTTGAAATAGCCTTTCCCTCTGCCCTGCAGCAAATGCCACCAGTAGTTGTTCAGATTTTCATAGAGATTTTGTCCTGTTTAAGTAAAATCTAAGTTGCCTGTGTACATCCAATGAATGCAGAATCTGCTTCCCCTTGTTCTGTGGATTGGGAAAGAAAGTTGGCAAATGAATGGTCTGATTAACAGCCACACTGGAAGCCACCTTAGGCATGAAAGATGGATTGGTCCTGAGAGACACCCTGTCCGCGTGAAAAATGAAAGGCTCCACTGCCATAAGGGCCTGTAATTTGAAAATCCTTCTGGCTGAAAGTGTATGCTAAAAGGAAAGCCGTTTTCCAGGAGAGAAATTTTAAGTCTGCAGTAGCAACTGGCTCGAAAGGAGGGAGAGTGAGTTTTTCCAATACAAAATTGTGGTCCCAGGCAGGGGTTGGAGCTCTCCTGGCTGGTCTTAAGTTTTTGGCCCCTCTGAGATACTGCTTTAGCAGAGGATGAGAGAAGAGGGTAGGTTCTGTGTAATGAGCTGAAATGGCTGAGGCATGGATTTTTATGGAAGAAAAGGACAGGCCCTTGTGAAGCATCTCAGTTAAGTATTGTAAAATCTGAGGAATACTGGGCATTTCTGTGCTTATCCCTTATGATTGATTCCAGGCACAGAATCTTTTCCATTTGTCAGCATATGATTTTCTAGTACTAGGCCTTCTTGCCTCCAAAATGACATCCATCACAGGTTTGCTGAGGGATGCTAAGGGTGAATTTAGGTGATTAGTCACGCTGCAAGATTCAAAGTTTGGAGCCGAGTGTGCAGAATTTCGGTGTTCTGCTGAGACAGTAAGTAAAGTGTCTGAGGCAGGTGCCATGGTGGAAGGTGTGACACATTGCGCAGGAGTGGGTACCAGTGTTGGCGAGGCCAGTCTGGAGCAATCCATATCATTTTTGGTTTGTCCTGTTTGACTTTTAGTAGAACTTTGGAGAGCAGAGGCAGAGGGGGAAAAGCATAGACTGATAGGTTTTTCCAGCTGAATGATAGAGCATCCACTTTCCAGGGTTTTTTTATGAGTTCTTGTGCAGAATTTGTCCAACTGATAGTTCTGGGGTGTGGCAAAAAGATCTATGTCTGGACTCCCCCATTTGCGTGTCAACATGTTGAAAATCTGTGGTTCCAGTTTATCCAAAAATGTCGTCTGTTAGCAATACGACTAACGGAATACCTAAAAAACGCAAAGAAAAAGACAGAGACAGGCCGTCGAGGTCCAAAACTGACTACGCTTCTCCTAAGCCAGTCGCCAGTTCGCCGGTACTCAGTGAGGTGCTTTCGCAGCCCCTGATACCCACTACTTCTTATTCGCAGGCCTCTACTGAGACCCATTCAGAGTCCGGTATGCCGCGAGATGCTTCAATTACGGAACCCGCGGATGTCTCTACCTTAGATGGGTCTGGACCCGCTGTGCAGGCACCGGCTTCTGATTGTGTTTTCAGGCCTACAGATTTGTATATTAGACTGACGCCATCTTCAAAACTAAAGCCAAAATCTAAATCTATGTCTAAAAAACCGATGCCTGGGCCATGTGTGCAGGCCCCTATGCTTAAAAAACAAATGATCAAAATGGCTGAAGAATTAATTACTCTGATCAGGGGTAGCCAACCCCCCCCCCCCCTTTCTAAGAGGCCTAGGCAATACATTGATTATAAATCTTCTGAACAGGATTGTGTTTCTTCTGACTCTTCTAATGAACATGATTTGTCTATACCTACTTATGAGGACTCAGATGCAGAAGATTCCATTCCTTCTGCTTCTCCCCCTGAAGATTTTTCTTTTGGGGAAACTGTACATACCTTAAGGGAACATTTCCACTGGGAAAGTCAGGATTTCTCTGAATCTAAAAAGAGACCTAGGGATTTTCTTCTTCCTCAGCATAGGCCTTTGGCTATACCTCCTGTTCAGGACATTGTTGATGATGTTTTTTCAGAATCTAGTATGGCTCCTGATTCTCTGCCTCTGGCTCCTTGTAAGCCAGACAGATACTACAGGGTTCCTGACTCCCACAAATTCCTTTTCAAAATTCCTACTGCAGATCCTGAAACCATTTCTCAGGGCCCCAAGGGCATTAAGGCCTCGACTGCTAAAAATCCTACCCCTTCTGATAGAGATTCCAGGGCGCTGGATAGATTAGGTAAGAAGGTTCACACTTCTGCAACCTTGGCAATCAGGGCTTTAAACTGTCAATTTCACATGCTTAAATATCAACAGCATATCATGGGACTGCTTAAACAGAAAATTATGTTAATTTCTGACTGTGTGGAAAATAAAAGATTTACAGGATTTATTGCGTTCAGCTGAACAAGTTGGAAAACATACTTTGCAATGTGGTTTTGATTCTTTGAAGGCCTCTTGCAGGGCTGCTGTAAAGTACAGTTTTGTACCTACCATAAATGTAGATGTCCGATAGGAATGCATCTGCAGTCCTTACAAATGGGTTGTCCTGTCGTCAGGCAGCCCTTCGGTCGGCCGGATTCCAAAGTCTGGGTCTGGCTTCGGCTGGTGTCGCACTTCACCCGACGTCATTGCTGCAGTTACTCGGGTATAAAGGCATCAGCCGACGCCATTTTCCTCGGTGTTTCTTGCCCCAGATGCCAGGTGCCCTCTAGGAAGGCTAAATTTGATAAATGCCAATGGTTCAAAATATTAGAGAGCAAACAAAAAATAAGCATGTATGTACATATATACAAACAAATACACTATAATAGATTCCCCCAGCTAGCTATAAGAGGGGCAAATACCCTAGGAGTACCACAGAGGGGAAGGAGGGTGGGTAATCCTGACTGCAGATGCATTCCTATCGGACATCTACATTTATGGTAGGTACAAAACTGTACTATGTCCTTCAAGGATGCATCTGCAGTCCTTACAAATGGGTAGAATACCATAGCCAAACTGGGGGAGGAGGAAAGATAGAATTATGGTGTAGTTAAGATCCCTTGCAAAACAGCAGTGGCAAAACCTGCTCGGGATCTAGAGTATAAAGGTAAATTATAATGCTTGGCAAATGTATGCACGGAGCTCCAAGTAGCAGCCTCTAAAATGTCTTTGGTAGCCACTCCTCGTAGAAGAGCTGTGGTAGTGGCTGTAGCTCTTGTAGAGTGAGGCCTGATGTTTTCTGGAGTTCTCTTTCCATGGTAGGAGTAACAAAATCTAATGCAATTTCCTATCCACTTAGATATTTTCTGTTTTGTAATTGCTTTCCCTTCCATTCCTGCTGCATATGCTACCAGTAGCTGGTCAGTTTTTCTATTGCTCTTGGTCCTGTCCAGGTAGTAGCGTAATTGTCTGTGTACATCCAAGGTATGCAACAGTCTTTCTCCCCTGTTCTGTGGATTGGGGAAGAATGTAGGTAGGTGGATAGCCTGATTTAAAGATACTCTGGAGACCACCTTAGGCATAAAAGTAGGATTTGTTCTCATGGACACTCTATCTTGATGGAAGATCAGAAAGGGTTGTACTGCCATTAATGCCTGTAGCTCAGAAACCCTTCTTGCTGAAGTGATTGCCAGCAGGAAAGCAGTTTTCCATGATAAATATTGCAATTCTGCTGTTGCTGCTGGTTCGAAAGGAGGTAGTGTCAATTTTTCTAGCACAAAGTTCAAGTCCCATGCAGGTAATGGTGGCTTCCTAGGAGGTTTTACATTTTAATTCCTCTCAGAAACTGCCTGAGCAGAGGATGTGAGAAAACTGGAGGATCCAAGTCGTATTCTGCTGAAATAGCTGAGGCATGAATCTTAATGGAAGAGTAGGACAGGCCTTTGTGGAATAGCTCTGCCAAGTATTCCAGGATGTTGGCTATGTTTACCAGTGACACATCTTCCCCTTTAGCAGTACTCCAAATGAGATATCTTTTCCATTTTGCTGAATAGGTTTTCCTTGTTGAAGGTCTGCGAGCTTCTAAGATAATGTCCTTAACCCTTTGGGATAAATTTGGGTTAATTTGTCTTATGCAATGTTCCAGGCAGTCAGCTGCAGAGTTTTCAGGTTTGGATGCAGGGTGTTGTAATTGTTCTGAGTTAACAGCAAGGGAACTAGGGGTAAGGTCCATATCTGCTCCCGAGACATGCTCCTCAGTAATGGGTACCAATGTTGCCTTGGCCAATCTGGAGCTATCAGAATGATCCTTGGACGTTCCTCTTTGATCTTCAATAGCACCTTTTGCATCAAAGGAAGTGGTGGGAATGCATATGCTGACAGATTTTTCCAACTGAAGGATAGGGAGTCCACCTTCCATGCCAGTGGGTGGTACGTTCTGGTGCAGAATTTCTTTAATTGGTGATTGAGTGGGGATGCAAATAAGTCTATTTCTGGGAGACCCCATTTTCTTGTAATGGTTTTGAAGATGTCCGGATGCAGCATCCATTCGTGGGCATCCGTGGTAGTCCTGCTTAATATGTCTGCTAGAGTGTTTTCTTTTCGTGGTACAAAGATTGCTTGTAACTGAATGTTGTAACTCAGGGCCACATTCCAGAGGTCCAGGGCCATCCAGCATAGAGGGTACGAATGTGTGCCTCCCTGCTTGTTGATGTACCACATAACTGTGGTGTTGTCTGTCCTTATCAATTGGCCTTGTCGAAGAAATGGTTTGAAAGTCTGAATTGCCAGTTTTACTGCCAGCATTTCCTTTAGGTTTATGTGTAGGTGCAGCTGCTCTTGAGTCCATAAACCCTGTATGCATTTGTTCATCATGTGGGCCCCCCCAACCAAGGTCTGAGGCGTCCGTTGTGATGGTTTGGCTTGGTTGAGTGCTGTGGAAGGGCAATCCTTCGTTTGATTGACAGGCCTGAGCCCACCATTGGAATTCTTGCTTCAGGCATGGAATTATTGGAATTTGAGTTTCTAGGCTGTGCTTGTGCTGAGACCATAAATTCCTTAGGTACCACTGTAGTTTTCTCATATGCAGTCTGGCATGTGGGACCAATATTATGCAGGATGCCATGAAGCCCAATGCTTGTAGGACTTTTCTTGCTGTTAGATGGTTTTGTTTTGTTAATGCCAAGAAGTAGAGAGGAGTTGCTCCTGTTTTCTACTGTTAGGAATGCCATTTGTTTGGATGTGTCCAGCTCCGCACCCAAAAGGTTATCTTTGGGATGGTATCAGCCTTGACTTTTTTATATTGACTGTGTATCCCAGGGCTTGTAGAAGGTAAATGACTCTTTTCAAGTCTTCTGCTAGCTTGTTTTTGTTGTCCGCTTGTATTAGGCAGTCGTCCAGGTAAGGGTACATTTGGATCCCCTGAAGCCTGCAATGAGCGATTACTGATGCCAGGCATTTCGTGAACACTCTGGGCGCAGTAGATAAGCCAAAGGGCAATGCTGAGAATTGATAATGCTCTGATCCTGCAAGAAATCTGAGGTATCTTCTGCAATTTGGTCGTATGGGGACGTGCAGGTATGCCTCCTTGAGATCTAGAGTTACCAGCCAAGACTCCTTGCCCAGCATGGGAAGAAGCTGCTGTAGGGTCAGCATTTTGAATTTTGGAACAATGAGGAATGTGTTTAAAGCTGACAGATCGAGAATAGGTCTCCATTTGCCTTCTTTCCTTGGTACTAGGAAGAGTCTGGAGTAAAAGCCCTTTCCTTGCTCCATATGTGGTACCTTTCCACAGCTCTCATCTTTAATAATTGATTTACTTGTTGTAGAGCTTCTGCCTTTTGATTTGGAGGTAGGTTTGGCATTCCTCTCTTTCCTGGTAGAGTATGGAAATGAAACCTGTAACCTTGGTCTATTGTCTGCAAAATCCACTTGTCTCTTGTGATGTAATTCCAGTTCTTTGTAAATAAAGCTAGCTTCCCGCCTAAGGGTGCTTCTAGTTGTTCCCTGGTAGGCGGTGCCAGAGCCAAGTCACTGTGATTGTCCTGTAGTAGTGGTGGTGGCTGTGTCTGTGCCTCGCTGGTTGTTACCCTGCCACTGGCGTCCCTGTAGGCACCTCTGGATTGGTTTCTGCCTCTTGAACGCCTATTCCTGCCTCTCTGTGCTTTGGAGGAGTCTGGAAAGGACCAATTCTTGGAGGGCCAATTCCTGTTAAACCTTGGAGGTTGGACCTGTAAGAAATCTTTCACTGTTTGGACAGATTTTGCCTTCTCTTCCATCTTCTTCAGCACCTGTTGTGCAGGAGAGCCAAACAAATTGACCTTGTCCATGGGAGCATCTAATAGTTTTGATTTGACATGGTCCGTAAGGCCTGCTCTTTTAACCATGCATGCCTTCTGATAACTGTGCCAGTCATGGCTGATCTAAAGGAAGCCTCCAGTGCATCATAGCCGCATTTTAAAGAATGGTTACTAACTTGCTGAATGTTATGTACCATTTCCTGAACATATTTCTTGTCTAAAGGTTCATCAGAGGACAGTTTTTTGGTTAACTGGTCTAGCATAAATTCTTGATACTGGATCATATGAAATTGACAGTTCAAGGCCCTAGCTGACAGAGTAGCTGAAGTGTAAACTTTTTTACCCCATCTCTCTAAGGACCTGGATTCCCTTTCAGAGGGGAGGGGATTTTTGGCAGAGGTAGATGCTACAGCCTTAGGCCCCTGGGAGATGGTCTCGGGATCTGCAAAAGGAGCCTTGTATAAATGGTGATGTGTATCCGGGACCCTGTAGAACCTATCGGGCTTAGCAGGGGCCAGAGGTAATGAATCAGGAGCAGTACAAGCATCATTAAATGCAGCATCTTCAACAGACAGAACTGGAGGTATAGCTAAAGGCCTATGTTGTGGTAAATGCAAAAAGGTTCTAAGCCTTTTTTTGGAGTCTGAAAAATCTTGGCCCTGCCACTGAAATTGTTCCCTCATAGCATGCAAGGTTTCCCCAAAGGAAAATTCCTCAGCTGGAGAGGCAGAAGGGATGGACTCTTCAGCATCAGAGTCTTCATAAGGGGAAAAAGGAGCCTCTGGAGGGTCTGTATTATCTGAATCATCAGAGGAATCATCTGTGGAAACTGGCTCAGGGGGCTCTGCTCTAGGCCTCTTCTCTGGAGGTGGGTGAGAGGCCCTGTCTGGGAGAGGTTGGGATCCCCGGATTAAAGAAATGAGATCCTCTGCTAGACTAAGCATTTGGGAACTGGAGCTAGGCCTGTGAGAGGGGGTCTTAACAGGCACAGATTTAGTAGCTTTAGCTGCTTTAGCCCTGGCAAAGGCCTTAATGGACATGGCTGCAGGAGGCCTAGCAGCTCCACGTGCAGGGGTTGAAATATCCAAGGGAATAGTGTCAGATAATTCCTGAGAAACCACAACTGCAGGTTGGATTTCAGAAGCCGATTCCACCAGGTTGGAAGAGGCCTCGGTAGAAGGTAAGCTTTCGGCTGAAGGAAGAACCGCTTGCTCGGTTTCAGCCGAAACCGAGACACTTGCGGTTGTCTTAACCGCGGTTTCGGCCGAAACCGCGGACCGCGAGTGTCGGTCCTTTTCCTTGTGTTTTTTGGATATTTGTGAAGTCGGAGGATCCGACGGCATAATATAAGCAAAATCAGAGCCGAAAAACTGCTCAGCAAATTCCGACCGGCGTCTAAGCGTCCGTCGGTTAAAAGAAGCACAGGCTAGACAAGCTGCTACGTCGTAGTCTGGGCCTAAACAAGGTAAGCAGTAAGAGTGGAAATCTTTATGAGGTATTGGTTTCCCACAAGTTAAACAGTTATTCACTTTTTCTGACATCGGCTGAGGCAAGAAAGAGTCCCCAACGGGGTACTTAGCTTTTTAGAAGTCTTCGGTAGTAGTAGAAGTATTCGGTAGTAGTAATCTCTGGTTTTGACCGACCGGCACTTGCGAACAGCTTCTGCTTCGGGCGCCACGCGGCAAGAAAGACTGAGGAAAATGGCGTCGGCTGATGCCTTTATACCCGAGTAACTGCAGCAATGACGTCGGGTGAAGTGCGACACCAGCCGAAGCCAGACCCAGACTTTGGAATTCGGCCGACCGAAGGGCTGCCTGACGACAGGACAACCCATTTGTAAGGACTGCAGATGCATCCTTGAAGGACATCTGGGTCTGTGCTAAGAAGGCATGCTTGGCTCAAAGAGCAGACTCTGCCTGATCATGTTAAAGCAAAATTGTTGGATGCTCCTTTACAACAGGACCGTCTCTTTGGTAATAAGGCTGAAGAAGTTTTAAAAAAGATGGAAGATAAAGCTAAATCTATGCAAACTGTGAAAGATTTCTTACAAGTGCAACCTCCAAGATTTAGTAGGCACTGGCCTACTAAGAACTGGTCCTTTCCAGTTCCTTCGAGAGCCACTAAAGTCAAACCCAGACATTCCAAAGGCTGAAAGGTTTCAGTCACAAGGGACTTTTAGAACAAAACAATGGGGTGCCTTCGCCTCCAAATCTGGAAACAACAAGGCACCTCCCTATGGTAAACAGTCTCATTGACTTCCCTTTACACTTACCAAGCACTTACCTTTTAGCCACCCCTTTGGGGGGAAAACTGGCACTTCATGCAAGAAACTGACAACTTATAACCCAGGACAAATGGGTTTTAAATATAGTGTCCCACGGATACAGATTTCATTTCCACATGTTGCCATCCCAAACGGATGGCCAGACCTGCCCCCAAATCAGTGGGCAGAGGCCCAGAAATGAGTACTGTCCCTCATGAACATGGGGGCTATTCAACCAGTACCAGAAGAGGAAAAGGGACAAGGTTTCTATTCAAGACTTTTCCTGGTACCCAGAAAAGACAAATCATGGCATCCAATTCTGGACTTGTCTACTCTAAACACATTTCTGGACATTCCAAAATTTAAGATGTTGACTCAACAGTTACTTCCTATGCTAGGCAAAGATGCCTGGTTGGTAACTCTAGACTTAAAGAGGCTTACCTGCATATCCCAATCAGGGAATCTTGCAGAAGAAACCTCCGCTTCAAAGCAGGCTACTTGCATTACCAGTTCTCTGCACTGCCCTTTGGCTTATCTTCTGCACCAAGGGTCTTCACAAAGTGCCTGGCTCCAGTAATTGCGTTTTGCAGGCAAAGAAATATTCAAATATATCCATAACTGGACGACTGTCTAATTCAGGCAGAAAACAAGGACGTTCTTCTAAAACATCTGGCATTTGTAAAAAGGGTTCTAACTTGTCTAGGGTACACCATAAACAAAAAGAAATCACAACTGGTACCCTCTCAAAAAATTACATTCCTGGGTGCAAGCTTGAATACAACTGCCCAGATGGGTTACCTTACGCCAGAAAAGCAAATTCATTTGGTAACTTACTTCAAACAGGTGGCCACAAAAACCCTGCTATCTGCAAGACAAATTCTGCAAGCTTTTGGGTTCATGGCCTCCTGCATTCTTCTAATTCCATATGCAAGACTGCATATGAGGAAACTTTATAATGATTATGATCAAACTTTTGATTATGCACCTTTAACTCCTAGTGGGCGTGGCTTGAGAATTCCTATGGTGGGCAGAGGCCTGCCACCAAAACAAGGGACTGCCATTCACTCCACAGCCAGCCGCCCAAACCCTAACTGTACGCATCAGACTATGCTTGGGGGGCTCATCTGGCAGGGAAGTGCATTCAGGGCAAATGGAGCCCAAATCAAATGCACCTTCATATCAATCAAAAAGAGATGCTAGCTGTACAGAATGCACTGACAGCCTTCAAGGACTACCTTCATCCAGGACAATTAATGATAAAGACAGACACCACCACAGTTATGTGGTACATAAGCAGGGGGGGGTACACACTCCTACCCCATTTGCAGACTTGCCTTGGCATTGTGGAACACTGCCTTGACCTCTCAAATACAGCTCCAAGCTCAATTCCTGCCAGGAAAGCTGAATACTCTGGCAGACGAACTAAGCAGAATTCTCATGGACCCCACACGAATGGAAACTGGTTTTAAATATGACTACCATTCTTTTAACTAGTGTCTGATTAATTTGAGTGTAAGAACACTTGACAAAAGTAATAACCATAAAAGTTTAAGAATTACTGTTCACAAGCCAATAAAAACCAAATCTAAGGTAAAAAACGAGTGAAGGAACCAGCAAACAATGTTCAAAACTCTTCTTTATTCTAATAAAAGCGTAAGCCAATTATTTAAGAAACAAAAACGGAATGAATAACTGTTGAGCACGCTTTCCCTTTGTTGAATACAAAGCTTCTTCAGAACGCTCAACAGTTATTCATTCCGTTTTTGTTTCTTGGGGCCGAATTGGCTTACGCTTTTATTAGAATAAAGAAGAGTTTTGAACATTGTTTGCTGGTTCCTTCACCCGTTTTTTTTACCTTGGATTTTCTTAAGAATTACTGTTGCCTGCCTATTTTTTGTTGTTTTTCAGTGATTTGTACAGATGCTCGCATTGAAAAATATATTTGTAATGCTGCTTGTGTTAAAAATGTACCAACGGTATGCCCTGCTGGACAGAAAAATAAACAAACTTGTACGTCAGACTGTTTTATAATCATTGAAATTAATATACTGTAATAGAAGATACTGTAAGAGAAGAGGTTAAACTCAGCTCCAGCTAACTTTGAAAAATATGACATTACATTACTTAGTTTAGGCCACAAAGATTGTATTTTACAGTTCTGATTGCAGCCAGAGACAAAATGTCTGTGCCACAGAATGGTTCATTAGCTCCTGTAGGAAGAGTGGGTGTGTTTTACTGTTTTACGAATTCCAGAAGCTGCAACAAATCTTTGCAAAGCTCTGTGTGTGTGTGTATTACTAACACACGTGACATTCTGGGTCAGTTGCTAAGACAGGGGGTAGTATGAGAACCAGAAGGCACATGACCAGATGTATGTGATGTCATTTTGTAATCCAGGGGCAAATGATGTTTTAATACTAGACGAGACTGAAGTCTCATAACAGTCTGTTTTTTGGAATCTGACAAAGAAGAAAGACCACTCACATGCTTTATCTTGCCTTGCTCTAGTAAGTGAACAGGGAATAGTAATTTTTTTGATCAGTCAGGAAAATACAGTGAGATTAGTTAAGTACTAGTTTTCTGCATCTGTGTGAATCTACTCATATGTCTTATTTTAATATTTCCTGTGATTAAAACTCTGGTGTTTACTTTAAACAGATATTTAGCATTTTCATGTTCTTTTATTATTTATTATTAAATATATTTAAACTTTTCATTGTGTCTAGTCCTTTAGAGAATATTTTAAACTTTGAGAGTACTCATCTATCTGGTGACTCTGTGGCCACTCCTGAAAGCCTTACTGCATTGGTCAAAACACTACCATTTGTATTAATTTCACTCAGTATAATTGGGTACCCTTGTAACAGCCTTAGAGTACCTGGCTTTGGAGTGTCTGGTGGCAGTAACTACCTTATAGTCTGGGCAGAAGGGGGCATAGCTAGTAAATCTGTGGTGTGTGTGTGTGTGTGTGTGTGTGTGTGTGTGTGTGTGTGTGTGTGTGTGTAAGTGCTTGCATGAAAATCAAATCTCAAGATCAGCTGCTTGGAGCAGGGACACAAAGCTCTAGTTTCATAGAGAGGTTGCTTGAGGACTTGGCTTGGACACTCGGTTGAGGACTCAACTCTATAGCTATGCCTGTGGGCAGTCTTACTGGGGACCTGGAGGGAGACAGAGAGAAACACACACCCCAAGACTGTGTGTGTTCCCTGTGTGTTCTTAATGGAAATTGTGCTTGATGCAGAGAGCTGCATCTGGAAATACTGTTTTATCTATTTTTTTCCAAGTGAATGTTCCTCTCCAGCGTCAGTGGTTATGATTCAGGCTTCTTGATTACTGGCCCAGAGACAGGATGTCACACATACATACCACTATTACTTTTGTCTCTTATTAAGCTCTACATAACTATAAACTTTTATACAATTGTTCAGACATTCATAGTGGACATCATGAACATTCAGCCTATCTCTGTGTGTCATGCTCTCATTGTGAACTGCATTAGAACTATAAGGTTTACAATTCTGACTACAAGTGGCATGCATGCTGCTGTCTACACAAATCTGCAAATCACTGTGGAACTAGAATGTACAAATCTTCTTAATCACACCAATATTTCAGAAGCATTATGATCCAATACTTTTGGTTGCTTTACATATTTTCTTTACATACTTTCTCCAAGAAAGTACAGTTGTGTAAAATCTTACCATAACAGTACATGTCCTTCTATTCACTGTTGCTGTTGCAGTATTCTTCACAGTAGGGATCTCCTGCCAAGGACAGACCAACATCTGACCAGTATACCAAGGCCTTTAGACCTTGCTTGCACCGTACATCACACATGCTACACCCAAAACATAGGGCATAAATGTGATGTACAGACTCCGTTATCCAGAAATGAATTGCCCCAGAAGAGAGAACTAATCACAAGACAAAAAAGACCATGCACATCCAGAAGTAGAAAATGCAGATGGAAAAAGGAGACCCTCAGCCAGGAGGGGAACCAAAGTAAAATCCAAAGGAAAAACAAAGATGGTTGAAGGAAGGGAAGCAAATACTGCAACAGTGAAGAGAAAGACATCTGCTGTTATGGTAGGATTTTACATAACTGTACTATGTCCTTCTGTATTACTGTTGCAGTATTCTTCACAGTAGGAAGAGTAAAAAAGCTCAAGAAAATGACTGGGAGATGGAAGGCTGGGAACAGCCCTCAACAAACCCATGTAGAATGGATGAAGCAAAACTTGCTCTACCTCTAGAAACCATATCCAATTTATAAAACACCTGAGCTGTCTCTGTAAATCTAAAGCATGAAAGACACTAGCAGACTGAAAAGGAAAAAAGGAAGGGAATTCAGCTACCGGATTCAAGGACCAGTCACTGATCAACTTGGGCATATAACGGAGATTAGTATGGAGGGATATCCTTTCCCTGTGAAACAAAAATTAAAGAAGGACAGATGGCCATAAGGGCCTGAAGCTCAGAAGCCCTCCAAGCAGAAGTACAAGCAAGTAATAAGACAGTCTTCCAGGTACAATGTTGCAGACAAGTTGAACCTGCAGGCTCAAAAGAAGTCTGGATCAATTATTCTAAATGAAAATTAAGGACCCAAGGAGGAGGAACAGAATTCCTTGGGGCCCAAGATGCAGGATGTCTTTAAGAAACTGTTTGATCTTAAAGCAAGAAGCCAAAGGAGGATTCAAGGGCAGACAGGCAGAAATTGCTGACAATTGGGCCTTTACTGAAGAATAGGCCAAGCAATACTGGAGAAACTCGCACAAATAGGAGAGAACCAGAGGGACCCCCACTGAAAAAGGATCCTGGTTATGAGAATGGCACCAGACAAAAGATCTCTTCCACTTGAACATACAAGACCTTCTGCTGCAGGCTTTCTTGTCTCCTGTAAAACCTAACGCATGTCCTCAGAAGAGAGATGCCTAAAAGGAATCAAAATCTCATCACCCAGTGTCAGCTGAAGATTGGACAAGTGAGGAATGATGTGTGGCCCCTTGTCCTAAGTGAGAAGGTCCAACCAGTGAGGTAACTTGTGATGATTACCCCTAGCCAGATGCATCAACAGGGGAACCAGTGCTGTCTTGGCCAAAAGAGCCTAACAATTTTTTTGGGGAGCCCATCTGAATCTTGTGCAGGACTTTTGGAAGTAGAGGAAGGGGAGGGAATGCAGAGAGAAATATCCCCTTCCATGGAAAAGAAAATGTGTCAGTTTTCCATTCCAGATGGCATGGCACTCTAAACAATAAGGAGGGAGTTGCCCATTTAGAAGGGAGGCAAAAGGATCTACTTGAAGAATACACCACCAATGGACTATGTCCAGAAATATGTCTCTGTGCAGCATCCATTCATAAGCCTGTGTTATGTACCTGCCACTAAATTTTGCTTTGAAAGAATATACACTTCCTAAAGAGTTAACTGATAACAGAGTCAGACCCCAGGCCTGTGCAGCCAACTTGCGGAGAAGGTAAGTGTGCGTCGTCCTGCTTGTTGACATACCACATCACTGTGGTGTTGTCAGTGTAAACCTACAGAAGGCCTGGGGGCTGCATGGGGTGAAAAGTCTGAAGGGCCACAATCACAGCACTTATCTTTTCGATATTAATATAGTATAATCTCTGATGGGGAGGGGGCAAAGACCTTGGAATTTCAGATGACTACAGGAAGGCCCCACCTCCTGTCTGAAGCATCTGTGAATAGATCTTCAGATGGAACCGGAGATTGAAAGGGCAGGCTTTGTTTGAGCAAAACTTGCTGAAACTACCACTCTAATTCCTGCTTTAGACAAGGAAGGAGAGGCACACTGAAATCTAGAGGATGGCAATGCTGAAGCCAAACTAACTTGAGGTACCACTGAAGCTTCCGCATGTGCAGTCTGGCAAGAAGGTGCACTAGAATAGAAGAGACAATGAACCAAAGGGTCAAAGAAACTCTCTGACTGGAACAGCAGGCAGAGGAAGGGAGACTGAAAGATAGTTGTCAAGGACAAAACTTTTGGAGGTGGGAGATAGGCCAACACTGGTACTGTGAATCATGCAACCAAAATATACATGACCCTGAGAGGGAGTCATGTCAAACTTCTGAAAGTTGATGGTGAACCCCAGACTCTGGGGGAGAGATGTTGTGAACTTCAGATCCTGTAAAACAGACAACTGGGAGAAGGCACCTGAAGAAATATGTCTAGACAAGCAAAAATCTGAATGCCTTGGAGCCTGCAAAAGGCAATCACAAGAGCTAGGCATTTTATGAATATCCTTGGGGCAGTAGAGTGGCCAAAGAGCAAAGCAGAGAACTGAAAATAAGAGTTAGAAACAGAGAACTGTAAAAATATCCTGAAAAGGGGGTGAATAGAATACAAAAGTAAATATGCTTCAAATCCGGAGACTCTAGAAAAGCCTGGGTTAGAGTGAGAGGAAACTGGGTTTTGAAGAGTAGGCACCTGGAAGGTTAGAATCTCGAGAAAGCTGCTGATAAAGAAGAGATCCAGAATAGGTCTCTAAGTGCCCTCATTTCGATGGACCAGGAAAGTACAGTTGTGTGCACTTACCATAAATGTAGATGTTAGAGTGTATTCACTGTTGCAGTCATTACATTTGGGTTATCCTGCTGGCAGGTTGCCCTCAGTCAGCCTGAATTCCAAAGTCTTGGGTCCTGCGTCGGTTGCTGTCGCCTCTTCCCTGACGTCAGGTCGTCAGGGGTATAAAAGATGCAGCCGACGCCATTTTATTCAGTTTTTCTTGGCCCAGATGTCAGGTGCCCCCAAAAGGGTAGGCTAAAATTATGTAAATAAGAAAGACATGCACCAAAATAAGCTTTACCTTCATCTATAAGCAAACACACCACCTAGGTTGTATAGATTAGAGAAGTAAAGATAAGTTCCAGCAAAAATAAGGGGGATGGTGAGTGGGTAACCTGAACTGCAACAGTGAATACACTTGAACATCTACATTTATGGTAAGTGTACACAACTATACTATGTACTTCGTGTTTCACTGTTGCAGTTATTGCATTTGGGTTGAGTGCCAAAGCTATGGTTGGGGGGCTGGAGCTAAACAGCATTAGGAGTGGCTATGAGGCCCTGCAGAACTGCAGTGGCAAAGCCTGCTCTGGATTTAGAGTAAAGAGGCAGACTGTAATGTTTTGTAAAGGTATGCACTGAACTCCAAGTAGCAGCCTCTAAAATCTCTTTGGTTGGTACTCCCCTGAGAAAGGCTGCAGAAGTGGCTGCAGCTCTGGTTGAATGTGGCCTAATGCCCTTAGGCACTGGTTTCCCATGCTGTGAGTAGCAGAAACGAATGCAGTGACCTATCCACTTTGAAATAGTCTGCTTGGAGATGGCCTTTCTTTGTCATGCTGTGGCATATGCCACTAGTAATTGTTCTGTCTTTCTGAAAACTTTAGTTTTGTCCAAGTAGAGTCTAAGTTGTCTGTGTACGTCCACAGAATGCAGAATTTTCTCCCCCTTGTTCTGTGGATTTGGATAAAAAGTTGGCAAATGAATTGTTTGGTTAAGGGCTACACTGGATACCACCTTAAGCATAAATGCAGGGTTTGTTCTTAGAGAGACCCTGTCTGGATAAAAAATGATAAAGGGTTCTACAGCCATGAGAGCCTGTAGCTCTGAAACTTGTCTTGCTAAAGTTATTGCTAGGAGCAGAGCTGTTTTCCAAGATAAGAACTTTATATCTGCAGTAGCAGCTGGCTCAAAAGGACGTAAGGTGAGTTTTTCCAAAACATAATTGAGGTCCCATGCAGGTATTGGTGTTCTCCTTGGAGGCCTTAAGTTTTTGGCTCCTCCGAGGTACTGCCTTAATAAAGGATGAGAAAAGAGTGGTGGCTCTGTATTGTAATGAGCCGAAATGGCAGAGGCATGGATTTTAATTGAAAGAAAAGATAGGCCTTTGTCCAGCATCTCAGTTAAGTATTGCAAAATCTGAGGAATATTTGGGACAGCTGTATCAGTTCCTTGAGCTTGGTTCCAAGCGCAAAATCTCTTCCATTTCCCAGCATAAGATTTTCTAGTACTAGGCCTTCTGGCTTCTAAAATGACATCCATCACAGCTTTACTGAGAGGTGTGGTTTGTATGGCTACATTATCCGCCATGCTGCCAGGTTTAGGGTCTTGAGTTGGCTGTGCAGAATCTGGTTGTTTTGCTGGGACAGTAGATGAGGTATTTGAGGTAAAGTCCAGGCTGGGCATTAGAACAAGTTCCTTAAGATTGGATACCAGTACTGGCATGGCCAGTTTGGGGCAATCAGAATCATTTTTGGTTTCTCCTGCCTGACCTTTAGGAGTACCTTGGGGAGGAGAGGTAGTGGAGGAAAGGCATATACTGATAGGTTTGTCCAGTTGAAAGATAAGGCGTCCACTTTCCAAGCTTGTCTGTAATAAGTCCTTGTGCAGAATCTTTTTAGTTGATTGTTTTGAGGGGAGGCAAAAAGATCTATGTCCGGGCATCCGCATTTCTTTGTTATCATGCTGAAGACTTGTGGATCCAGGTGCCACTCGTGGGGATCCATGAGGTTTCTGCTTAGTTCGTCTGCCAGAGTATTTTCCTTTCCTGGCAGGAATTGTGTCTGTAGATGAACTTGGTAAGTCAATGCTGTGTCCCATAAAGCCATGCACAGGGGATAAGAATGAGTGCCCCCCTGCTTGTTTATGTACCACATGATCGTGGTGCTGTCTGTCTTTATCAGTAGTTGTCCCGGATGAAGTAGGTCCTTGAAGGCTGTCAGGGCATTTTGAACAGCTAGCATCTCTTTTTGATTGATATGTAGATGCTTTTGGTTTGTGGACCAGGTGCCCAAAATGCCTTTTCCTGCCAATGTGTGCCCCTCAAGCATAATCCGAAGCATGCGTCGTTAGGCTCTGCCTGGCTGGGGGTAGTGAGAATGGCTCTCCCTTATTTTGGTGACAAGTCTTGGTCCACCATCGAAAACTCCTGTTGCAGGCAGAGAATTAGAGTAATCATTGTTTCCAGACTGTGGCAATGCTGTGTCCAGACACTTTTTTAGGTACCATTGAATTCTCCTCATATGCAGTCTTGCATATGGAATTAGTAAGATGCAGGATGCCATGAAGCCCAAAGCCTGCAGAATTTTTCTTGCAAATAACTGGGCCTTTGTTGCCAATTCCTTGAAATAGGTAGTCAGTTGCCTTTGTCTGGAGTGAGATAAGCCATCTGGGCAGTTGTATTTACGCTTGTACTCAGGAATATTATCTCTTGAGAAGGTACTAGTTTTGATTTCTCTTTGTTGACTGTGTACCCTAGGCATGTTAAAAGTCTTATCACAAACGTCAGATGCTGTAGTAGAATGTCTTTGTTCTCTGCTTGTATGAGGCAGTCGTCCAAGAAAGGAAATATTTGTATTCCTCTTTGTCTGCAGTAAGCAATTACTGTTGCCAGGCACTTTGTAAAGATCCTGGGCGCAGTAGATAAGCCAAAGGGCAGTGCAGAGAATTGGTAATGCTTTGAGCCAGCTTTGAATCTGAGGTATCTTCTGCATGATTGTCTGACTGGGACATGCAGGTATGCCTCTTTTAGGTCTAAAGTCACGAGCCAAGCCTTGCTGCCCAGCATGGGCAGAAGCTGCTGAAAGATCAACATCGAATGTTGGTATATCCAGGAAAGTGTTTAGAATAGATAGGTCTAGTATTGGTCTCCATGCTTTGTCCTTTCTGGGTACCAAGAACAGTCGAGTAAAATCCTTGTCCCTGCTCTTGCTGTGGCACTTGTTGAATAGCCCTCATGTCCATGAGAGCTGAGACTTGTTTTTGAGCATTTGCCCATTGATTTTTTGCAGGTCTGGCCAACCGTTTGCCCTTGGCAGAGTATGGAAATGAAACTTGTAGCCTTGTGACACTGTCTAGAACCCATTTGTCCTGGGTTATAATGTGCCAATTTTGAGAAAAAAGTGCTACTTTTCCCCCTAAGGGTGCTGCCAGAAGATAAGTGCTTGGTGCAGGCAGGGGGAAGTCATTGGGACTGTTTCCTGTATGATTGTGCTTCGTCTTCTCCACCTTTGGAGGTAGAAGCACTCCACTGCTTAGTCCTGTAGGAACCTTGCGGCTGTGATCTGCCTCTAGGGTGTCTGGATCTGGCTCTTTGAGGTCCGTCTAAGACTGGAAAGGACCAACTCTTTGTAGGCCAGTGTCTGCACCTGTAAGTAATCCTTGACCGTTTGCATAGATTTAGCTTTGTCCTCCATTTTCTTTAACACCTCTTCTGCCTTAACACCAAACAAGGTATCATGTTGTAAAGGAGCATCTAACAATTTTGCTTTAACATGGTCAGGCAAATTTTGTTCTTTTAACCAAGCATGCCTCCTAATGACAGAACCCGTAACAGCGGTCATGCAGGAGGCCTCCAGAGAATCAAAATCACATTGCAAAGTAAGCTTTGCAACTTGTTCAGCTGCATGCAATAAATCCTGCATTTCTTTGTTTTCTGCACATTCAGAATTTGCCATCATTTTCTGTTTAAGCAGTGTCATGACATATTGCTGATATTTGAGCATATGAAACTGGAAGTTTAAGGCCCTTATAGCTAAAGTAGCAGATATGTAAATCTTTTTTCCCCATCTATCCAGTGCCCTAGAATCCCTGTCGGGGGGGGGTTTGCAGTAGAAGCCTTGACCCCTTTTGGACCCTGAAAATAGTTTCTGGGTCTGCAGAAGGGTTTTTGAAAAGGAATTTATGAGAGTCAGGGACCCTGTAGTATCTGTCCGGCTTAAGAGGAGCTGGAGGTAAAGAGTCAGGGGTCAGACTAGACTCCAAAAACACATCATCTACAATGTCCAACACAGGTGGAATAGCTATTTGCCTGTGTTGAGGTAGTAAAAGAAGTCTCTGAGCCTTTTCTAAGATTCTGAAAAATCTTGGCTCTCTCACTGGAAGTGCTCCCTCATGGTATGCAAGGTTTCCCCAAAAGAGTAGTCCTCAGGAAGAGAAGCTGAAGGAATTGATTCTTCAGCATCAGAATCCTCATACGGGGGGGGGGGGGGATATTCCTGATCAGAAGAGGAATCAGAAGAAATAGAAACCTGATCTGAAGATTCGTAGTGTCTCTTGCCTAGGCCTCTTATCAGGAGGGGCATGGGAACCCCTGATCAAGGTAATTAAGTCTTCGGCCATTTTGAGCATCTGTTTTTTGGGCATGGAGGCCTGTCCTTGTGGCTGGTGAACTTGTTTCATTGCCTTTAAAGGTGTTTTAGTCTTTGAAGTCGGTTTAATATATAATTGCTTAGATCTGAATACACCCTCAGAAGCAGATGCCTGCTCAGCGGCTCCGGCCCCATCTGAGGGAATAATCTCTGAGGTTCCTATACCTTGAGTTTCCAGCAGCCTGTCCAACTCCACGTGGGAGTCTGTAGCGGCCTGCGACTCTAAAGTAGTGGGCGTCAGGGGCTGCAAAAGCTCCTCACTGAGAACCGGCAAACCGGCGACTTGCTTAGGAGAAGAGTCAGTTTTGGACCTCAGTTGCCTGTCTTTTTCTTTGCGTTTTTTGTGAACTCTGGTAGTCGGATGGCTATCAAATGATACCGTATAATTAAATCTTCGCCCAAAATAGCTTAATGCAAAATTGTACCAACACTTAATAGTGCGTTGGTTAAATCTAGCACAAAACAAACAACTAGCAACGTTGTGGTCAGGGCCTAGGCAAGGACTACAGTAAGAATGAAAGTCCTTATGAGGTATTTGCTTGTCACAAGAAATACAGTTATTAACTTTTTCTGACATCGGGTCTGGAGCAAGAAAAAAGTTTCCCCAATGGGGTACTTGGCTTTTAATGAAGACTTCGGATCTGAGTCTGCCAACCAGCACTTGCGAACTGCTTCTGCTTCGGGCACCGCGCGGCAAGAAAGACTAGATAAAATGGCATTGGCTGCATCTTTTATACCCCTGACGACCTGATGTCAGGGAAGAGGCGACAGCAACCGAAGCAGGACCCAAGACTTTGGAATTCAGGCCGACTGAGGGCAACCTGCCAGCAGGATACCCCAAATGTAATGACTGCAACAGTGAAACACGAAGATAATCATCCTGGAACAAAGCACCTTTCCTACCAGAGAAGGAGGGACAGGTTGAATAGTTCCCTGGTCCAATAGGGACCCAAGAATCTTCGAGAAAGGAGGAAGTTGTTCCAGAGAAGGTTGTGGAATCCATGAAAAATGAGAAAGAGACTTCCACACCATGAAGTAGCCCTGATGGATAATAGCTAGAACCCAAGAATCTGAGGTGATGATATGCTAATTTGGAAGACAGAAGGAGAGCTGAAGTGACAAGGGAACCTGGCCAAGCGACTGGGGGGGCAAGAAGTCAAAGAGAATCAGGCTTGTCTGATAAAGAAGGCTTCTGAGCCACAGGACCAGAGAAGACATCACGAGGAGCTCACCTACCATCCTTCCTGGCTTTGGTGGTCTGACAAGGCTGTCTGTGAACAAAAGCAGACCTAGGATAGTTCTCTCGAAAAACATCAAAGCACACCACCATGAAATAATTACAAATTTAAATAGTTATTTTTACAAAATTCATGTTTTTGGTTAATTTATAGGTTAAACTGATTTTTTCATGAGTATATTAACTTATAGGATTATGGTAAGGGTGTTTATGATATGAAATAATATAAACATAAAATAAAACAAATTTAAAGTTTTTATATATGAATTATAATTGTTTTCTATGTATTTGTATACATGAATCATTTATTTATGCTTAAAATATAGATGTGGCTGCTTTTCAATTCATTGCATTTTGATGTATAGATACTGTTCTTTTTCCTTTTTAAAGTGTTTTGGATTTGCACTATGTGGTTGCACTTTAAGGAAATTAGTTAATTGTGAATATTAGATATGTAATTGATTATTTAATTAATTACTTGAATGCATTTGCTTGTAATGTTTGGTGTATAAGGTGAATTTTTGTAGTAAATTGTTCCACTGAAGGTGAAAGGCCGAGGTACCAGAAAGTGAAAAAAGTTTACAGCATTTCCTTGCATCGTTCTTTTCATGGTGGTGTGCTTTGATGTTTTTCGAGAGGTGAAGTTTTTGTTTCTTGTGGTTGTATTTCTAGTAGGATAGTTCCTCTGGAACTTATGGATAGGGGATACAAAGATATGTTTAAGATCCTGCAAGGCTTTACCTTTTTCCTGAAGAGAAACACCTCAGCAGCAACAGTCCTGAAGAGATTTTTTCTTATCCAAAGGAGCATCTAGCACCTTGGCCTTAATGTCTTCAGGTAAGGACTGCAGGAGAAGCCAATAATAATACCTCATGACAAACCCAAAGGCAGCAGCTCTGGAAGATGCATCAGCAGCATCATAGCTACACTTGATAGAGTGAATGAGCCACATGAGAGGTAGAACTTAAAACAGATACAGCAGAATATTTTGCTTCAGAATCAGGGAGGTCAGAAATGACCCGACAAGCCTGTATAATCAAGGCTGGAGCATATCTAGTCATGTGGGTCTGAGAACTGATGGCCCGAAAGACCAAAGTAGAAGCAGTATAAACCCTATTAATTATCTCAATTGCCCTAATATCTTTGCCTGAAAATAAAGCTTAGAAGAGAGTAAAAGTTTAGAAAGCTTGTCAGAGGAGACTAACAACAAAGCAGGTTCAGTAGAAGGACATTTAAATAAGAACTGACAATTGAACTATATAGAACTGGTCAGCTTTCTTAGGAGCAGGAGGCTGAGAATCTGGAGACTTAAGAGGCAGCAATAAAGGTGCTTAACAAGGTAGCCAATACAGGAGGTACTGGGGAAGGTTTAGAAGTATCCACCTGAAGCAGCTCTTAATACCTTTTCTGGATATTAAGACACTTAAGAATGCCATTTAAAGTATTCTATCATTCTAGCCATACGGTCTCCAAAAAGACAATTCCTCAAATGTACTCTCAGGATTTACAGACTCTTCACTACAACCATAAGCCAAGGGAGAAGGCATCTGGGAAGAGTAAGACAGGGACTAATGCTAAGACATTAAACAAGCCCTAAATAAACTCCTGCTATTCCCTCTGAGGATCCTTAGGGCAAACATAAGTATGTTTAGTCTTCTGCTTTTTCTAGGCAGGGACATCAGCTCTGACAAACACCTGAGGTTCCGAACCTTGACAAGATTCAATAAGAGTAACCAGAACCTCTTCCTTGAGCAGTATATCTACAGAATTCCTCTAGGGCCCCCAGAGATGATCAACCGCAGTTACCCCTCAACATCTGGAGCAGACGCTTGCAAAGCCCATAGGACATGCGAAAAGAAGGATCCATGATGGCATTCACCAGGGTCACAGTGAAGGAATCCGATGTAGACACCGGATGGCCTATAGACCTTTCACCCGCTTCAAGAGGGATGTCCGGTGAAACCTTGACAGCAAACAAAATCCCTCTGAGGTTTCTTGGCCTTCTTCTTACTTCACAGGACCTCAGAGTTAGGAGAATCTGCCATGGGCTAACAATTAAATCCTCTGGTTCTCAAGATAGATAGACCTTGTTCATCTTTCCTGGCCAAGAGTTTTGAGTACAAATGCTTTTTAAATACTACAAGACATATGGTCCAGGGAAGCGATCCTTATGGGGAATCTGCCTCCCACACTGACATTTTCTCTTCTTGGATGACATGAACTCTAACTAAAAGGTAGCAAGATCAAAGAATAAAATAAAAAAATAATAAATAAATAAAATAAATAAAAAAGCCCCAACAGGGCACTTGTCTGATGGCTAGATATTCAGTGCAGCAAAAGGGCTTTCAGACAGACAGGTGATGATGGCCTTCAGACTGGAGGCAAAGATGTTCTGGGTAACTGCATCTGTACATTGCCTTTATGCCCTACATCCAGTATGGACACAGCATACATTTGACATATGATGCTTGTAAGATCTAAAGACTTTGGTAAACTGGCCAGATGTTGGGCTAACCTTGGCAGGAGATCCCTACTGTGAGGAGCACTGCAACAGTGATACAGAAGGACATCCATCCAGAACCCCTTTTTTCCACATTTTTTGCACATGGGGTTGGGGTGTCACTTCAATAGTCACAATCTACAGCCAGGGTTTACACCACAGAGTGGCTATCCAGCCATGGTAGTTCATCCACACCACACACTGGCACGGACACTCACACCTATGGCCAATTCAGAGTGTCCAATCCACCTACTGCCTTTGCAATGTGGAAGGAAACCACAGCACCCAGAGGAAACCCATGTGAACAAAGAGAGGGCATGCAGACTCCACATAGAAAGCACCCCAGCTGAGAATTGAACCTGGAAACCTCTTGCTGTGAGGCAAAAACACTATCTGCTGCTCCACTGTGCTGCCTTTTACATACTTTCCCAAGCTATTACTTTGCATCTTCTGCAACTAACCTCAATCAAGTATATCTAATCCAGCGTTCTTAGTTTATGCTCTTAATAAAAGTAAAGAGTGCACAGATAACTGTACATAGAATTAAGCAGCTTCAGTGACAAGTGAAGTTTCTGGAAGTATATTGCATTCTGCACCAGAATCATGATTAATTGTGATAGTCCAGCCTTTACTCAAGCTTTTCTGAACAGAAATCATTTCTAACTGTTCACTCATTAGTACATTCACACATTATGCATATCAACTGTGTCAACAAGCATTTATTTTTTTTTTACTCCATGCATGTACATTTTGCTGCACCGATTCATTTGGACATCTTTACACAGCTTGTAAATACAATTATAGTACCTATAACATGCTTTTGCATGACTTTACCCAGAATGATTGCAATGTATGAGGTGCCTAACTGCTCACATATTACCAGGCAATATGTTGTAAACCATGGGGTCCATCAGTAATTTTATTTTCATTTCTTTTATTCATTTTTGAACTTAATTTTGCATACTTCTAGTTCCCTCAGTCACATTTTAGGCTAAATGCATTAAAGTTCACTCACTCTACACAAATCTAGTGCTTTTCATGTGTCAAGTCTGTGCCTCTTAATAGCCAGCCTCTGGCTTGATCTTTTTAGATGCTGAACACGATTGTCTCATCAGTGAATCATGCAAGTGCCCAAACTCATACTCATTCTCCTACTCTCCATTTCAGCTTAGACTTACAACTACCTACTGCCTAATCCTTAAGATTTCTAGTGAAATTTCCACTTTGGCTTGCAATATGCCAAAAACATTCCTCTCAGAACTGTCGTATAGTTTTTTCCCTTGTCTTAAAGGTATGTAACATCTGTAACTATAGCTTTATTCTCTCTTTCACCTGTGACAGAAAAAAAACACTGAACTACTACTGTTTTCTCAGAAATTCCACCTACAGTGAGATGCAGCTCAACTGGAAACAGTAAATTAAAAAAAATCACAAATTACCACGCAGCTTCAAGGGTACTGGTGGCTGCAGTGAAAACATTCTGAGCCACAAATCTGGTTCATTAGTATTGAGTGAAAAACAGAAAAGCACGGGAAAAACAAACTGTGATGCATCACAGCAGCATTAAAAACAAAAAATAAATATTTTTTGTGGAATAAGACTAACGCTACTCAGTTCAATGTTAAAGTGAAGATATAGACAAGAGAACTTCAATTTTTACATTAAAAAATGAGAAAGCAAAGCAGGCATGCAGCTACATGGGACTGTAATATTGTGCTGATGCCTTTGCAAATAAATAATTCATAGACTGAAGAAAACTGCTACAAAAGTTCCAAAATTTGTTACAGCATCGAAGAGTAGCATTTAGTGCTAATGGAGGCATTTTTATCATTATCATACACTACACATACACAGGGAGGCATACCCAAGGTGACCATTCTGTTACAGGACCTAAACTGGGACACTTGAAGGCCACCCTGGGAAGCCAGGTCTGCAATCCCATTCTCCCAGCCCCCATGGGAGTGGAGATAGGGCCAACCATGTCATCTCGCACTGGGGCTGGCAGGTTAGCCTCTCGTCCTTCACCTGGCACTGTGGGGATGCCATTCTGTGAACGACACCACCCAGGAGGCAAGAGGCCACATGCCAGGAGGCTCAAAGTGATGCACATTCATCTGTGCCTGGTACCATGGGGGAAGAGAGACTGAGGTGTGCTGCAAAAAGTGCAGATATGGGGGGACCCACGACCATCTCCCCTGCGAAATTGAAAGCCCTAGGTGCAAGGCAAAGGGGAGAACTGGTGTCATGGAAGTCTGGATGAGGGACTGTGAGGCTTTGCGTCCCAGCAGAGTTCCCTGAGGCTGGAAAGATCCTCAGAGGATCCAACAGCACATGTGGTACTGCATGATTTGGCAGCAGTCTGGAGATATGTAACCCTGGAAGAGAGCTCTTTCTCCTGTGTAGAAGTGGAAGTCTGGAGGGGTTCCATCCAGATGGAAGTCTGGAAGGGAGACAGAGGTGGAAAGTGACTGGGATAGGACAGCTCCCACCTGGGTGAGGGGGGAATGGACCATGCCCCCTCTGGGATGGAAGTCTTGAAGGAGGAGAAAAGCAGATAGTGGCAGGGGTGGGTGAGCTCTTGCCTGGGTGAAGGGGGGGGGGTCAGGCAGAGTTCCACACAATGGAAGTCCTTAAGGGATCACTGGAGCAGACAGCAATGGGGCCTGAAGAGCTCCTGCCAGGGTGAGCGGGGTCAGGCACAGCCCCGCCTCCCATGACGAAAGTCATTAAGAGAGCGACTGGTGGACAGTGCTGGGGCCTGGAGAGCTCCTGCCTGGATGAGCGGGGTCAGGAAGAGCTGCCCATGATGGAAGTCCTTGAAGCATCAGGGTGGATGTCAGAGGGTCCTGGAGAGCTCCTGCCGGGGCAAAGGCATCCAACTTCACCCCATAACAGACGGCATCATTGAAAAATCTCAAAGTCCCCGGAGCTGCTCTGGATGGAAAGCAGGGGGACTCTGAAGCCTTCATGAGAGCGAATCTGCCCCTCAGCGGCTGAGGGGAGTTCTGGATGGGTGGACAGGATCAGAGGGAAGCTCCCCTTAGAGACTCCGAAGGCATGAGCGATCTGGCATGATTCGGCAGCCTGCAGGAGACATGGAGGCAGTGGAGTACCCCGACATGGAGGGGGCCGCGGCCATGGGGGGGGGGGGGTCGCAGCCAGGGAAGGTCTCTTGGCCAGGTCAAAGAGGCGGCGTGTAGAGGTCAGCCCTGACAGAAGTCAGTAAGGGAGTGCCGGGCAGATGGGTGCAAGGCCTAGATAGCTCCTGCCAGGGTGAGTGGGGTCAAGAGAGCCCCCATGAAGGAAGTCTTTGAAGGGGCAACTGACAGACAGCAGCAGGGCCTGGAAGGCTCCTGCCAGGGCGAAGGCATCTGACTTGCCCTATACCCAATGGCATCCCGAAAAATCGCAAAGTCCCCAAAGCTGCCCAGGATGGGAAAGCAGGGGCCTGGCAGCCCCGAGAAACCAGGTCACCATTCAGACTGAGCAGTCTAAACTGGGAAATATCTGTGTCCCAAAGACAATGTTTGGGATTCTAGGACAGAGACTTCCAAACTGGGACTGTCCTGGAAAAACTGGGACAGTTGCTCACCTTGGATACCTATAGTTAAGATGATCTTTATAAAATGTAGAAGCTATGACCCCCACTGATCCAACCACTGGCAACTTCCACATACATACAGTTATAGTACCAATACATACATGCTCATATACAAAGACTACAATGAAATGAAGCTTACATTTTCCAGGAGTAGTTAGTTGATGGCAGAAAAATTTTGCTCCATATCAGTACTGACCATCCAAATATATGAATGGATGACCATGTAGCAGTCCTTGCACATACATTAGTAAAGAACAACAGACTTGTAGCTGCTGCTCTAGAAGAATCAGTCCTAGCCTCCCAGACATTTTTGCTATACCTGCTATCATAAAAAATGCAATTTGCTTCCTTACTGAATAACTAAGGACTGGTCTTTCTACTTAATTCTACCTTTTATACATAATGCCTCAGACCTGCTTTATATCCACACGGTGCAAAATCTATTCACCTTTATTCTCCTACTTAAGGCAGGAAAAGCAGGGTAATGAAGTTGATTCAAGGCAGTTTTAACTGCCACTTCAGGCATTTCCTCCAGGTGGTCACACTACAAGCAACTTTTTCAAGTCTAGATCTACCTGCAATAAATCTAGGTTTACAACAGACTTACTGCAGACTAACAACCTTCCATTTATGAGGCAGACCTGGCCGCATGACAATTCCATTCATCTGCTCATGGCAGCAGTGCATCCTAGATTTTAAATTATTATACTTCCCCATTATCCAGCACCTATGGAGGGCCAGGATAAGGACTGTACAATGTTCTCTCTCCAATTTCAGCAGCATACTTATGACATTCGTGGAACTACAACTCTTCTAAATACATTAAACACAGAGGAGCGAACTGTGGTTAACTACTCATGTACTGTCATACCCCACTGTGTGAGGATGTTTTTGAGGAGTTTACAGACTTCCTTTTCACCTCAGTGCTGAATAGAACAACCTGTCTTGCTTTGAGCAATTTCACCATTTGAAAAGACCAGCAGTCAGTAGCTCCTGTAAGTAAGTATTTTAATAAAGTAAACAAATAATCCTTTGTAATATAAAGAGACTCTGGTTTGCACAATGTGGGCATAATCTGGGATTCAGTTTCTAACCAGGTGTGATGACCTCAAAACCTTGGGGTGGCAGTTTCTGTCAATGTCTATTTACTGCTTAGTTAAATTTGTGGTCAATTACTATTGTCGCAGCCCCAAAATCAGACACCAGCATATAACACAGGAATAGGAGCTCTGGGGCCAGGGATAACTCTAACTTGCCTTACTTCTATACTAGAATCCAATGCAGATGATTTAAACGTGCTTCTGTCTATAATGAGGCCTTGATATCTTTAATATAGATTGCTCTGTCCTGGTTTGCACGAATGCTACCCAACTGGAGGCACAAACTGCAATTTGATTCTGGGTTTGGTCTACTCTGAGAAGAAGGGCTGACTGCAAATGGCAACAGTCTCACCTTCTGGAAGACTTGTTTATAATGGATTAACATTACACACTTTGCCATCAGAGATGTCATTAAAGGCAGCTTTTCTGTGAGGTGACACTTCTGCTATAGCCAATTAACCAACAATCAATTTCTGACTATTCAGCATGCTGAGCAGCCCAGCCTGTGTGGTCACTCAAAGCGCCCCCACCCAAAATCAGTGAATGAAAGACAGCAACTTGTTTCTCCTAAGCTACAAGTCCTCTATGACAATGACTGCGTCTCCTGATGTGCTTGCTCCCAAGGACTGACAGTTGCCCAAATGCTGGGGCTGTTGTCTCTTGGTGTTGGGAAGAGTTTCACTTACCAGATTACTTAGAATTAGCTCCTTACTTTCAAGCTTGCACAAACCTAAATGTAAACTAGACCCCTGTTTAATGGGGCTAGGAAAAGATTGCCTTGATGTCCTGGACTGGTCTCATCTACTGGACTGTCATTTCCTCTGGAGTCTAATTCTTCCCACTTCAAAGAAAGCACTAGTTACATTTTTTCCTCAACAAATCTCTCTCAGATACCTATAAGATAGAGAGTTGTTACCCCAACTCCAAAATTTCATTTATAAGCAAGTTTTTGAGAATGTGGTGCATATTCAGCTTGATCCACATCTCAAGGATCATACCATCTGTGATCCAATTCAGTCTAGATTTTGAATTCTACACAGTACACAGAATGCCTTTTTCAATGGATAACCTCATTATGGTACAGAATCAACAGATTTACTCAGTTTTGGTCCTCCTTGCCCTCTTGGGTGCATATTACAGAGTTAACCACAAGATCATTCTGAAGCATGTACAGACATACTACAGACTCTCAAGCTGATTAGCTCCCTTCATTTGGGTTACTCACAGATAGTGGTTTCTGGTGTTAATTCCTCATCTATACACCCCATGTACTGCAAAATTCCTCAGAACTCTATGTTGGGTCCACTGGTGTCTACGGTATATATGCTAACCTTAACAGAACTCATCAGAAGGAAAGGTCTGCAGTATAGTTGCTATGTTAATTATCTAGTCATACCCAATCAATCGATCATTTTCCCCTCTTCTCAGGAGAGTAAGTTATGGATTCCTGGGGGAGAGTCAGGAATATATCTATCACTGTAACAGATATAACTGAATGAAATCTGAGACTAAGGTCAGTAGGCATGCTTAACAGGTAAAAAAGTAAAGTACAGTTGTGTACACTTACCATAAATGTAGATGTTAGAGTGTATTCACTGTTGCAGTCATTACATTTGGGTAATCTGCTGGCAGTTTGCCCTCAGTCGGCCTGAATTCCAAAGTCTTGGGTCCTGCGTCGGTTGCTGTCTTCTCTTCCATGACGTCAGGTCGTCAGGGGTATAAAACATGCAGCCGATGCCATTTTCTTTATATTTTCTTGCCCCCGATGTCAGGTGCCCCCAAAAAGGTAGCAAAATTTTATATATATATATATATATATATATATATATATATATATATATATATATATATATATATATATATATATATATATATATATATATATATATATATATATATATATATATATATATATATATATAGACATATATATATATATATATATATATATATATATATATATATATATATATATATATATATATATATATATATATATGTATACATATATATATATATATATGTATATATATATATATATATATGTATATATATATATATATATATATATATATATATATAGATATATATATATATATATATATATATATATATGTATATATATATATATATATATATATATATATATATATATATGTGTATATATATATATATATATATATATATATATATATATATATATATATATATATACACACATACACATACATGCATCAATATAAACCTTACCTTCATCTAAAAGCAAATACACCACAAAGGCGTTAGTGTATAGTGAAGGAAAGAAAAAGGTATAGAAAGGGGGATGGAAGGTGGGTAACCCGGACTGCAACAGTGAATACACTCGAACATCTACATTTATGGTAAGTGTACACAACTGTACTATGTTCTTCGTGTTTCACTGTTGCAGTCATTACATTTGGGTAGAATCCCAAAGCTATGGTTGGGAGGCTGGAGCTAAACAGCATTAGGTGCAGCTATAAGGCCCTGCAGCACTGCAGTGGCAAAGCCTGCCCTGGACTTAGTAGAGAGGCAAATGGTAATGCTTTGTAAAGGTGCGAACGGAACTCCAAATAGCAGCCTCTAGAATGTCTTTGGTTGGTACTCCTCTGAGAAAGGCTGCTGAAGTAGCTGCAGCTCTGGTGGAATGAGACCTAATGCCCTTGGGCACAGGTTTACCATGGTGTAAGTAGCAGAAACGGATGCAGTGGCTTATCCACTTTGAAATTGTCTGCTTTGAAATAGCCTTTCCTTCTGATCCTGCAGCGGATGACACTAGTAATTGCTCAGTTTTTCTTAGAGCTTTTGTCCTGCTCAAGTAGAATCTTAGCTGTCTGTCTACATCCAAGGAATGCAGAATTCTCTCCCCCTTGCTCTGCAGATTTGGATAAAAAAATTGGCAGATGAATTGTTTGGTTAAGGGCCACACTGGAAACCACCTTAGGCATAAAAGTAGGATTTGTCCTCAGAGACACCCTGTCTGGGTAAAATATGATAAAAGGCTCTGCAGCCATGAGGGCCTGTAGCTCTGAAAACTCTTCTTGCTGAAGTAATTGCTAGTAGCAGAGCTGTTTTCCATGATAAGAACTTTAAATCAGCAGTAGCAGCTGGTTCAAAAGGAGGCAGGATGAGCTTTTCCAACACATAATTGAGGTCTCATGCAGGTAATGGTGATCTTCTAGGAGGCCTTAAAATTTTGGCTCCTCTAAGATACTGCTTTAGTAAAGGATGAGAAAAGATTGGTGGCTCTGTATTGTAATGAGCCGAAATGGCACAGGCATGGATTTTGATGGATGAGAAAGATAGGCCTTTGTCAAGCATCTCAGTTAAGTATTGGAATATCTGAGGAATATTTGGTTCTGCTGCATCAGTTCCTTGTGCTCGATTCCAAGCACAGAATCTCTTCCATTTGTCAGCATAAGATTTTCTAGTACTAGGCCTTCTGGCTTCCAAAATGACAACCATCACAGCTTTACTGAGAGGTGTTGTTTGTATGACTGCATGATTAGCCATGCTGCCAGTTTCAGAGTCTGTAGTTGATTGTGCAGGATCTGATTGTTTTGCTGGGACAGTAGTTGTGGTCTTTGAGGCAAGGTCCAAGCTGGGTATTGAGCCAAGTTCCTTAGGATTGGGTACCAGTATTGGTGTGGCCAGTCCGGGGCAATTAATGTCATCTTTGGCTTCTCTTGTCTGACTTTTAGGAGGACTTTGGGTAGAAGAGGCAGAGGAGGAAAGGCATAAACGGATAGGTTTTTCCAACTGAAGGATAGGGCGTCCACTTTCCATGCTTGTCTGTGATAAGTCCTTGTGCAGAATCTTTTCAGTTGATCATTTTGAGGAGAGGCAAATAGATCTATGTCTGGGCTCCCCCATTTCTCTGTTATCATGCAGAAGACTTGTGGATTTAGTTTCCACTCGTGAGGATCCATAAGGTTTCTGCTTAAATCGTCTGCCAGTGTGTTTTGTTTTCCTGGCAGGAATTGCGCTTGAAGATGTATTTGGTAAGCCAAAGCTGTGTCCCACAGCGCCATGGCTAATCTGCAAAGGGGGTAAGAGTGTGCGCCCCCTTGCTTGTTTATACACCACATAACTGTGGTGTTGTCCGTCTTTATAAGTAGTTGTCCTGGATGAAGTAAGTCCTTGAAGTCTGTTAGGGCATTTTGAACAGCTAGCATCTCTTTCTGGTTGATATGTAGATGCATTTGTTTTGGTGTCCATAAGCATCTTCCTGCCATGTGGACCCCCCAGGCATAATCTGATGCGTCTGTTATGGTTTGGCTGGCAGGGGGTAGAGTGAAGGGCAGTCCCATGTTTTGGTGACATGCCTTTGCCCACCATAGAAACTCCTGTTGCAGGCAGGGAATGAGAAGAATCATTGTTTCCAGACTGTGTGAATGTTGACTTCATAAACATTTTGGGTACCATTGAAATTTCCTCGTATGCAGTCTTGCATATGGAATTAGTAGGATGCCATGAAGCCCAGAGCCTGCAGAATTTGCCTTGCAGAAGACTGGGTTTTTGTTGCCATCAATCAGTTGCCTTTGCTTGTCTGGCGTGAGGTAAGCCATCTAGGCAGTTGCAACCAAGCTTGCACCCAGGAATGTTATCTTTTGAGAGGGTACCAGTTGTGATTTATTTTCGTTTACTGTGTACCTTAGGCATGTTAGAAGCCTTTTCACAAATGCCAGGCGTCGAAGAAGAGTGTCCTTGTTCTCTGCTTGAATAAGACAGTCATCCAAGTAAGGATTTATCTGTATACCTCTGTCTGCAAAATGCAATTACTGGTGCCAGGCACTTTGTAAAGACCCTGGGCGCAGTAGATAAGTCAAAGGGCAGTGCAGAGAATTGGTAATGCAGTAAGCCAGCCTTGAATCTGAGGTATCTTCTGCACGACTGTCTTATTGGGACATGCAGGTATGCCTCTTTTAGGTCTAAAGTCACCAGCCAAGCATTCTTGCCCAGCATGGGCAGAAGCTGCTGCAAAGTCAGCATTTTGAACTTTGGAATGTCCAGGTATGTGTTCAAAATCGATAAATCCAATATTGGCCACCAGGCCTTGTCCTTTCTGGGTACCAAGAACAGTCTTGAGTAAAACTCTTGTCCTTTTTCCTGTTCTGGTGCTGTCTGAATGGCCCCCATATCCATGAGGGACGTTCTGTGCCTCTGCCCATTGATTTTTTGGCATCTGGTTAACCATTTGCCATTGGCAGAGTGTGGAAATGGAATCTGTATCCCTGCGAGAGGATGTTTAGTACCCACTTGTCCTGGGTTATTAACTGCCAAATTTGAGCAAAAAGTGCTAATTTTCCCCCTATGGGTGCTGCCAAAAGATAAGTGCTTGGTGTAGGCAGAGGGAAGTCATTGGGATTGCTTTCTGTAGGTTTGCGCTTTATCTCCTCCAGATTTGGAGGTGGAAGCGCCCCATTGCTTTGACCTGTATGAATCTTGGGCCTGGTATCTGGAACCATTAGGGCATCTGGATTTGCCCCTTTGAGCTCTGTCTGACACAGGAAAGGACCATTTTTTTGTAGGCCAGTGTCTACTGAATCTTGGTGGCTGCACTTGTAAGAAGTCTAACAGTTTGCATAGACTTAGCTTTGCCTTCCATTTTCTTTAAAACCTCTTCTGCCTTAATACCAGAGAATAATGCTGTAAAGGTGAATCTAGCAATTTAGCTTTAACATGATCAGGCAAATTTTGTCCTTTAACCATGCATGCCTCCTAATTACAGATCCAGTAACTGCGGCCCTGCAGGAGGCCTCTAAGGAATCAAAACCACACTGCAAAGTATGCTTTCCAACTTCTTCAGCTGCATGCAATAATTCCTGCACTTCTTTATTTTCTGCACATTCTCAAATCAACATAATTTTCTGTTTCAGTAATCCCATAACATGTTGTTGGTACTTAAGCATATGAAATTGACAGTTTATGGCCCTGATTGCCAAGGTTGCAGATGTATAAACCTTTTTTCCCCATCTGTCTAGTGCACTAGAATCTCTGTCAGAGGGGGTAGGATTTTTTGCTGTTGAGACCTTAACTCCCTTTGGACCCTGTGAAATAGTTTCAGGATCAGCAGCAGGGTATCTAAATAAAAATTGATGCGAGTCAGGGACACTGTAATATCTGACAGGCTTATTGGGAGCCAGAGGTAAGGAGTCAGGGGTCAAGCCCAATTCCAAAAACACATCATCCACAATGTCTAAAACAGGGGGAATGGCTAAAGGCTTGTGCTGAGGGAGAAGGAAATCCCTGAGCCTCTTTTTTGATTCTGAGAAGTCTTGACTTTCCCAATGAAAATGCTCCCTCAAAGTATGCAAGGTTTCTCCAAATGAATAATCCTCAGTAGAAGATGCAGATGGAATAGACTCCTCAGCATCAGAATCTTCATAAGGAAGTATAGATAATTCCTGATCAGAAGAAATAGAAACTTGATCTGAAGATTCATAATCAGTGTCTTGTCTAGGACTCTTATCTGGAGGGGGATGGGTACCCCTGATCAAGGTAATAAGGTCTTCAGCCATTTTGATCATCTATTTTTTAGGCATAGAGGCCTGTGCATGTGGCTCATGCGTCATTTTTTTAGTTTTAGAAGTTGCTTTTGTCTGGTTTTGCAGCTGTCGTCGGTTTGATATACAAATGTTGAGGTCTGAATACACCCTCAGAAGCCGGTGCCTGCTCATCGGCTCCGGACCCGTCCGAGGGAGTTACATAAGGCAGTCCAATACCTTGAGTATCTTGCGGCATGCCAGACTTCACATGGGTGTTGGTAGAGGCCTGTGACTCGAAGGTAGTGGGTATCAGGGGCTGTGAAAGCGCCTCACTGAGTACCGGCGAACCGGTTACTGGCTTAGGAGGAGCTTCGTCGGTTTTGGATCTCAACTGCCTTTCTCTGTCCTTTTCTTTGCGTTTATGTACTCCGGTAGTCGGATTGCTATCAGATGACATTTCTGGGTAGTTGAATCCGTTTCCAAAATACTTTGATGCAAAAATATACCGACGCTTAACACTGCATTGGTTAAATCTAGCACAAAACCAACAGCCAGGCATGTTGTGATCAGGGCCTAGGCAAGGAATACAGTATAAATGGAAATCCTTATGAGGTATTTGCTTCCCACAAGTAATAAAATTATTAACTTTTTTTGACATCGGTAAAAAGCAAGAAAAAAGTTCCCCCAATGGGGTACTTATCTTTAGTGAAGACTTCGGTTCTGAAACTCAAACTTGAATATTTCAGTAGTCGGCCGACTGGCACTTGCGAAATGCTTGTGCTTCGGGCACCGCGCGGCAAGAAAGACTAAAGAAAATGGTTCGGCTACATGTTTTATACCCCTGACAACCTGACGTCATGGAAGAGAAGACAGCAACCAACGCAGGACCCAAGACTTTGGAATTCAGGCCGAATGAGGGCAACCTGCCAGCAGATTACCTAAATGTAATGACTGCAACAGTGAAACACGAAGAACATCCTTCCAAGCAGTCAAGGACCCACTCTCCCGTATCAAAAATATACCATGGTGCCTAGCCTCTCCAGATATGAGAAATCATGAAAAGCATTAGCCAAAATAAAACCAAGGCTTGAGACCAACTTTGTTAGAGGCAGGCAAGTTGGTTGGGTATGTAACCGCTCTTCAAAATCTATAATTTATGGTACTTGCATAACGTCTGTACCTGGTAGGAGGTCCATCCTCTGTAGCACAGCAGTAGGACAGAGTCCCAAACTAAGCCTCCAAGAGGTCACCTTATAGGAACACACACCTTATAGCAGTAGCTCCAAAGGAAGACTATGTCTTGAATATCACATCTGCCTTGTACTGCCTTATGAAAACGTTGACAGAAGACAGTCCAGTTGTTTAAGATCATACCATAACAATAGATTGCTACACTTCAATGTTACAATATTCCTCATTCTTGGGATATCCTAATGAAGATATCCAAATGTCCAGCCAGCATACCAAAATCTTTATACCTTGCGGACATCAAACAGATGCATGTACTATATGCAAGACAAAGTACATGTGTGACATATGATCACCTAATATATTAAGAACTAACGTGCTCCCAAAGAGTCAGAGCAACCCCCAGAGAGGAGCATTAACATGTACATTCAGGAAGGGAAGGAGGAGAAAAGGATGCAAGAACCCCCCCAAACCAGTAGGAAAGCAACAAAAAGCAATAGGGAGGTACAGAATACTGCAACAGTAAGAGGCAGGACATCTACTGTTATGGTAGGACCTTGCACAACTACACTATGTCCTTCCCTATCATTGTTGAAGTATTCCTCACTCTTAGGAGAATACAGCCGCTACTGGAAAGTATGGGTCAAGGAAGCCACAGAACTGCCCTTCAAAAACCCACGAAGGATGGCCTGGCAAAACCTACCCTGGCCCTAGAAAAGACGTCCAACTTGTAATGTTTGGTGAAAATGTGAACAGAAGACCAAGTAGCAGCTTCCAATAAGGATCAAGTATCCAAACCCTTGTAAAAACAACAGAAGAAGCCACTGCCCTGGTAGAATGAGCATGAACAGAGAAAACAAGCTGCCTGTCATGAAAAGAATAGAAAAAAGAAATTGTCTTAGAAACACAGGAGGGAATGGTTTACTTTGATACCACCAAACCCAATCTCCTGGCATGAATGGAAACAAAAAGCTGCTCAGATTTCCTGAAATGTTTTGTCCAAGTAATATCTGAATTGTCTATGTAAATCCAAGGTGTAAAGAACCCTCTCACTAGGATTATGTGGAGAGGATAAAAAAGAAGGAAGACTGACTGATTTAAGAACAAATCATTAACCACCTTGGGTATAAAAGGAGTGGTACGAAGAGACACTATGTCTTTGGGGAAAAAAAAAAAGGTGGAACTGCCATGAGGGCTTGAAGTTCAGAACCCACTTGGCAGAAGTAAAGAGCCAACAACAACATAGTCTTCTGAGAACAATGCTGTAGGGAAAAGGAAACTGCAAGTTCAAAAGGGGACTAAGTCAATTTCTCAAGAACAAAATTAAGGTCAAGAGGAGGAGGAATGGGCTTTTGTAGAGGTTGACTATGAAGGATGGTTTTCAGAAATTGTTTTGACTTCAAAACTACAAGCCAGAAGTAGATTCAAAGGCAGACAAGCAGAAATGGCTGACTAACAGATGAATATGCCAAGCCAGAATTGAGCAACACACAAATAAGAAAGGACTGTAGGAATACCTATATAAAAAGGATCCAGGCCATGCCTGAGACACCAGACAAACAATGTCTTCCATTTAGTTACACAAGATTTTGTAGTACTGGGTTTTATTGCCTCCTGAAAAACATACTCAGAAAATTGGTGTCTAAAAGCAGTCAAAACCCCATCAGCCAAAGTGTCAAGTGAAGGGTGGGCAAAGGAAGTCAAATAAGAGATATTTTATCTTGTGAGATGTTAACTTGTGATGACTGCCCCAGGCCAGATGAAACGGAAGGGGGAACCAGTGCTGTCTGAGCCAAAAGGGAGTCACCACCAAGATTTTAGGCCTGTCCCACATGATCTTGTGCAGGACCTTGGGTAGTAGAGGAAGATGATAGGCATACAGAAACATCCCGTTCCAAGCCAAAGGATTTGGCACTCTGGAACAGAACTGGGGAAAATATCTGTTCAGAGGGGAGGTAAGATCTACTTGAGGAGTACTCCTCCAATTTACAATGTCCAGAAACACCTCCCTCTGAACCATCCATTCATGAAGATTTTCCCTGGACCTGCTCCAAGCCTGCCACAAGACTGTGCTCTGAAGAAAGGCAAACCACCTGAAGAACAAAGTAATGGTGGACTACAAAATCCCAAGCCTGAAGCATCAGCCTTACAAAGAAGGAATGATTTTGTGCCCCCTTGTTTGCTGATATACCACATGACTGTGGTATTGTCTGTTAAAGAAAAAAAAAAAAAAAAAAAGAAAAAACCTTTAGAAGACTCTGAACTTAAAGGGAGTGAAAAGCCTGGAGAGCTAGAAGTAGAGTCCTCATCTCCTTGATGTTGACATGGTTTGCCAGTTGTTGATGGGACCAAAGACACTGGCCTTTGAGGTTGTTGGAGGAAGCTCCCCAACCTTGATCAGAAGCATCTGCATACAGCTCCTGAATAGGAAGAGGAACCTGAAAAGGCCGATGTGGATGTAGGGAAATCTGGTGAATCTGCCACAGAGCCTGAGCTTCAGACAAGGCAAGAAAGGAACCAGATACTGGACAGGATAGCAGTGCTGGAGCCATACAACCTTGAAATACTACTGAAATGTTCTCATGTGGAGTCTGACAAATGAAACAATGAGAATGGAGGATGCCATGTACCCCAAAGATCAGAGAGATTCCCTTGCAGAAAAGACTGGAAATACGTAATCCAAGAGAGAACTTTAGGAGGTGGAAGGCAAGCCAGCATTGGAGTAGTCTGAATCCTGCAACCCAGGAATACTTGGTCCTGAGAGGGGATCAACACAGATATTTTAAGATCGAGGGTGAACTCTACACTGCATAGAAACAGCACAGTAAATTGCAGATCCTTAAAACAGGAACTGCTAAGAGGCGGCTTGAATCAAAAGTTCATATAAGTAAGGGACTATCTGAATTCCCTGAAGTCTGCAGAAGGTTACCATAGGGGCCAGACATTTGGTAAAGATCCTTGGAGCTGTAGAAAGACCAAAAGGCAAAGCAGATAACTGATAAAGAGAGGAAGAAACAGACAACTATAACGATTTCCTGAAGAGAGGGTGAATAGGAATGTGGAGGTAAATGTTCAAATCCAAGGATACCAAAAAACCTTGAGGAAGCAAGAGGGAAATGTGTCTGAAGATGCAACATCCTGAAAAAGGGAACCGTCACTAAGGACAGGTCTAGAATGCGCCTCCATGACCCCTCCCTTCCTGGGAACCAGAAACATCCTGGAATAAAAAAAAATGCTCCCTGCTGAGATGGGAAGGTGGCCTTGAGGATGCCCTCCACCACCAGATCCTAAAATGTATGAGCTGACAAGGAAGGCACTGAGGAATGCATGAGAATGGAGGAAGACACTTTGTGAACAAAAAATAACCATTTTGGATAATGGAAAGCACCCAACAGTCCATGGTTATCTGTTGTCAAACTGGAAAAGAGATTCTGTCTGTGAAACAGGAATCTGGCTGAGGGGTAGGAGTGACAATGTCAAATAGAAGCAAATTTGTCAGGGAAAGAAGGCTTTTGACCCTTGAGAAGGCTTGTCCAAAACACTCTTCTAAAAAAGTCTTGCCCTAGAAAGCTGTTTAGGCTACCTATGAACAAAGGAAGGCTTAAGACAGATAACTTCTCTAAAACTTAGGAAGAGAGACAAAGATTTGTTTCAAAACCTGCACAACTTTACCTTTATCCTAAAGGGTCTTAAACAATTCAGCAACAGTAGTACAAAAAAGATTCTGGTTGTCTAAGGGCGAGTTCAATAATGTGGCCTTGACGTCTTCAGGAAAAGCCTAGAGGCATAATTGAGAGTACTTCCTCATTACAGATTCAGGTGCAGCTATCCTAGAAGAAGAATCAGTAAACTGCATTTAATAGAATGATGAGCCACCTGAGGAGCAGACAGCAAAAGGGAAATGGGAATGGCAAACGTCTTACTGTCTTAATCTCTTAATCAGACATCAGCTAGAATCTCCCAAGCTGGACAGAACAGCCAGGATACACCTAGTTATAGGAGTCTGACAATTTATAACCTTGAAAACTAGACAGTAGAAGTATATACTTTTTTTTTTTTTTAACCATACCTGTTCTTTTGGCACAGCTGCCCTTATCAGAAGGAAAAGCTTAGAAAAGGACAGCAACTTGGATGGGTTATCAGTAGCTACAGAAATAACAGCAGGATCAGAGAAAGGACTTCTACACAAAAACATCTGAGCCTCAAAACTTTATAGAACTGGTCTGGTTTCTTAGGGACTACAGGTTGAGAATTATTGAACTAGAAGCTGCAGTAAAAATATCCAAAAGGGCATCCTGCACTGGAGTGACTACAAAAGGCTGAGCAGAATCTACTTGTAGGCGTTCACAGTACCTTTTTTGAACATCGGAAACCTGGGAACAGTCCCACTTAAAAGTGTTCTATTATATGAATCTTCATACCCACAAAAGACAATTCTTCCAATGAGGGGTCAAGAGAAAGTGAGTCCTCTCCTTCAGACCCAAGGGCAAGAGGAGAGGGACTCTAAGAAGAATAAGCTAATGACTCCTCAACAGAGTCCAACTCTTCAGAGGAATCACAGTCCCTAGTATGTTTGAAAGGACTGGAAAACCAGGAAACAGACACAGAAGCAGGAACAAATAATCCTTTAGGCAGCTTAAGAACCATAAGAACATTGAAAAACCCAAGAGTAAAATCCTGAAATTCTTTGTTGGTATCCTTGGCCACAGGAAACACGCTTAGTCTTCTGCTTCTTTTCAAAGGAACATCAGCTTTAAGAAATCTAGGAGGTTCATACCCCTGCTTGGACTCAATCAGGGTACCAAGCACATCTTCCCTAACAAGTATTTGGGTAATCTCCCTAGGCCCCTCTGAAATAATCAGCCATGGTTCTCCCTCCATATCTGTACTAGACGTATGCACAGCTTCAGCAGACGTGCAAGTAGACACTCCTGTGATGGCCTCTAGTTCAGTCACGTCAGAAGGAACTGACAGTGGCACCGGACAGTCAGCAGGTTCTTCATCTAACCCAATGGAGAAGTGGAGGATGGACAGCAGCAGGGTCAGTACGCCCTTTTTTTGGCTTCCTTCTTAACTGGTGACTGAAAATCAGGGCAGGTGGATTTGGCCATGGTACCTTGGCCCAAAAGCTTTAACCTCTGGCTCTCCTGATAAGTTAAAACAAACAGATGACTGCAAAAGGTCTTAGGGTGAAACGCATGCCAAGTCCCACACTGTAAATGGTCGCGTGTTGCACTTGAACAGAAAAAAAAGGCTTATTGTCTTTACTATAATAAAGTCTGAAGCAATCAGAAAGGCATCTGGCAAAACTGACCTTGCACAGCTTTTTTGTGCTATTTGTAATAGGAGATAGTGGAGATACACACACACAACAGAGAAAATACACACACAACAGAGAAAATACTATGACTGGAGCAGTGCAGGAAAATCACAGGAAGATGATGATGATGATGATTAAGGCTGGATTCAGTCATTATTTATGGCTTGTTTCAGGGATTAGTGCAGAGTGCAACCCTGTCTTTGTGAAACATCAAATAGGGAGTTATTTACTGTAAAGACCTGTAGCTCAGAAATTCTCCTGGCAGAAGTCACAGCTACCAGAAAGAGGTATTCAAAGGAATTTTAAATCTGCAAGAACTGCGCCCTCATATGAAGACAAGGTCAGTTTCTATAATGTAATATAAATCCCAGTGTAGTACCAGGTCTCAGATGTCACCAAGCATACGCCTTTGAGAAGACTATACAAACCTTCAATAATGCAAACAAAGAATTAAGGCTTCTATGAAAATATTATTTTGCAGCAAAGTGCCTTAAGGAATAACAGAGTCTGCAACCAAAGACCAGTGCAAGACAATTTCAGAAGGACTGGGGCAGAGAAAGTATCTGAAACTATTGGCTGTGCCTCTGTTGGGAAAATTGGTCCACTTGTAAGTTTTATCAATATCTGTTTTTGTGGTAATTCATACTACTGCAGCTGTTCACTACTACTGGAACTGCAGGGACTGCATGTATAGGCAAGACTTGACCAGTGGGCGTGTCTGGAGAACCCTTGATGGGTGAAATGGAACAGGCTTCCTCTACAAGGTAAGGTAAGGTAAAAGAAAGGGGGAACAAAATATGTGAAGGCCAATACAAAGCTATGAGAATAACTTTGGACTTGTGTTGTATGGCTTTCTGGATGAACTTCATTATCAAAGAAAATGGTGGAAAAGCACAAAGGAGTCCAGGGAGCTATTTCTGGACCAGAGCTTCCCTGGGGAGAGCTGATGGGGAAACATGAAGAGACTGGCTAAACTGCAAAAAGTAAATTCTGAAGGACGCTGCTTTGATTGAGGAAACAGTTCAATTAAACAGAGATGGGAAATCCCAAAAGTCTGAAGTGAGCAAACAGTGAAGCCATCTGTCTGATAGGCACACAGTAAAAGTCAAATGGACTAAAGGGAAAATGGTAATGATAGCACGTTCCCACCACACAAGCCGAAGAATATGCCTAGGAATATACTTCATGGCTACCATGGAGATATCCTGCATCAACAAAAGAAACTGTGTTAGCGTTTGTAGTATCAACAAAATTAATACTTTTGCTCCGGTGACCTGGTTTAGATTCATAAACTTTATGACGAATCTCTAATGTCCATCCTTTCTTGGCACTAAAAATATGCCTGCCTAACAACTTTTCTTGTTCTGACAAATGTAGTCACTGCACTGTACGACCACCCCCACAGATGCTGGATTAAAGGTAGAGATAGCTGAAAGCAATTTCTCGGAATGCTGCAGAGAATCCCATAATGTACTCTGTCGTGATAATACTGGCCCATCTAATGTAATCTGAAACCAGTTAGTTGTAAAACTGGTATAAACCGACTTATGGCAGGGGGATGGGGTTCACAAACAGGATGGAGCAGGTGGGAAGAAGCATCACTGTTCAGTGTCAAAGTACCTGGTTTGTTGAGTAGGTTCCTGCTGCTTCTACTGCTGTGGTATGCAAGTTTCTCATGGTTATTGTTTCTTTTTCTGACACTCTTCTTGTATCTTTCGCCTGTATTACTGTAGCCCTTTCAGCTTGTTGCAAAAGGATCAAGATTTCTTTAAAACCTGAATGAGGAACTAGAAAGCTAGAGAAGTCTGTTGTGACATATCAACCAATAATAACCCATACAAAAATTAATTGCTAATAGCATTTAAAAAGCACTTGTAGATTCACTCAATGTAAGTAGATGTACACATCTGTAGCCTTTTTCTTTCTTGGTTCGAGTCTCTTCTTTGGATGAAAACTTAACACTAAAAAGAGGATAAAAGTTTACCTTTCTTCACTAACTTGCTGTCACTTTTTAATCTGTAGTACCGTTGGCTTTATATTTTTTACTAAAAGGTTTAATATTTATATAGAACATTTTCAAGAGAATTAGGGGAGGGGGATAAAACAAGCTGTTTTACATTCTTATTTCCCTTACAGCAAAGTATCCTTTTTGAGGGGAAAAAAAAACAATTTACTCTAAAGTGACATCAATGACCTATCCTGATACCCCCTAAGGAAGGGTTATTTCTTGAGCTGTGCACTACACCTTAACACACCACTAGAAGAGGCAGCCTTCAAGGTAAAGTCAATGGTGTCATACACACGTTTAAACTGAATACATGGGCCAGCCTTAAAAGCCTTCTCCTAATTTTAAAATGTGCTATTTAAAAAAAGGCATCAGCAAAGTCTCAAAGGAGGTCATCAATTTGCTTCAAAAATTTCTCCGGGGTAGTGCAGCACAGAGGTAGCCTAAACATCCAGTGCCACAGATCTGTACATACCCATTAACAAAACCTATATTCTCTCTGTTATAGCCGGATCAGCTGTAGTAGAGTAAGTCAATAGATTTTTTTTTTTTGTTTTTTAACAAATACTTTATACTATTCCTGATCCTGATAAAACCTGCCCAGTTATGTGAATCAGCCTCCTGGATAAAACAGCATGCAAATTCTCAAAAGAAGGAATAATGGAAAGAACTGACAAATGCTCAGATGTCTCAAGTTAAAGTAGACCAGCATGGCTGTTACAAAAAGGAAGATCATTTCCTGCAACCCCCATTTCCATGAGTTTTTCCTTAAATTTAAGGTCTTTCCAAAGGAGGAATCCTGTAGTGGGGTAAACCTGAAAAGAAGGCTTCCTCATGCCAAAAGTACAGTGATGAGAGTAAATCAGAAAACTCTTCTTCATCTAAACTAAACGAGTCTCAAAGTGGGGATTTTTTTCACTTTTTTTTTGGTAACAGCTGTCACAGACATGGAAAGATTTGAAGGAGTTGCTGAAACCTAGGTCACCTTCTGCATTAAATAAAAACTTTCAAGAGGTAAAATAGAAACAATAAAAGCGAAAACAGTAACAATCATTATGACCTGGTGGGGACGGGGGGTAGCTGATATCTGACCAAAGAATACCCAACTACGAGGCATCTGCTTTATTTGTAGAACTGCCAGTAAAATAGGGGATTCTCCCTCCAACATGCCTATTACCCAGATGTCCTCAAAACTGTGAAGTCTTCCACTGAAATGTCCTAGTGAAGCACATGGAGAAACTAAATAATTATCCAAAGACAAAGATGGAACAACACAAAATTTAGATGCCACAACAGACACCAAGGTACCAGATTTTCTCAATACAGAATGTTCTAGACTCAAGATCCATGTTGAATATAATTTCAGCTGGCTGTACTGGTGGCAAAGATAAAACCATAACTGACCTAGGTGAGTTGGCTGGCAGGAGGAATAGAATGAAGAGGCTTAGCCTGCTCAACTCAGTTCAAAGACAGGGGAGAGGTGTGTGCGCGACAGCACACTTTCCACTGCAGACCAGGGATCACACAGAGGTGCAGCTTTCAAGGAGGGGAGCAATAACAAATCATGCCACATGGAGGCATGACAAAGCATCTGAAAAGGTTCACTGCATACTAAACCTTTGGACATAAATAAACCTACACAGTGGTGTTGAGGCTTAAAGGTAAAAAAAACTCTACTCATCACCACAAATGACAGCAATGCTCCTTGTATATACTGCATTCATCCCAGAGAAACAAATAAGCTATAAAATCCTTGCCAGTGGGACGTGAACAGGTTAACAGAGCAGCTCAGAGGATAAGCTTTTTAAGTAAGAAAAGGTTCAGAGCAATAAAACAAATACATTACCTGCGGAACTGAGGCAGGTAAAAAAAGATGCATCCATGAGCTGACATCTGCCTGCAGCTAATACCATAAATCAGTGCAATTTTGCAGCAAAAATATAAATAAACATCAATAAAGTATTCTTTAATGGAAAATGCCTTAGGCAACTAAAGCTTTCCAGATGGTACGAAAGACCTACTGGAAAGTAGGAAAGAAGGGGTGAAAAAGTTGCACTGCTTTTATATGGAGCACATGCTAAATTGTGTAGCAGTATTACATCACAGTTACTACAGTACATGGGGAGCAAGATGGCTCTCTGACTGTTGGGACATGCAGACCACATCAAAACTGCCATGCAGACCACATAAGAACTGACAACGGAGTATAAGCTTAGTTACTATACTGTTATAGTATTCGTCAAAGTGGAGAAATCAATTTCCTGTTAAACTTCTCACCTGCAGTCGAAGCTACACAAATTGAACTGAAAACTGCTATTTATCATGACAACTCAAATAAAAACTAGACAGTTACAGTAAGACCTTTAAATAGTACATGCTTTTTTTTAAGTATACTTCCAGAATAGCACTGCTACAAGCCAGAGGTCAGGTTCATCAAAATTTGGAAATCATCTTGATTATCAATATTAGACTCACCTCCAAGTATATTGAAGGAGGGTTATGTTCTCCGCCAAACTTTTCTAGTAGTGCTTCTAGATGCTCCTGTGTCAACTTGATCATCTGCTTGATGTTCCACACCTGTGAAAAAAATAAAGAGATGGCAATTACTGACCCTGAAGTAGATCTTAAGAGACAAGCAACAAACACTAAATGATTGAAAAACACAATGACATAGCCTTCATTTATTTTAGTTTTAAAGTCAACACAGAAACTGAAGAGAATGGGAATAGGGTGAAGTAATGTGGGATGAGACATGGCTGAAATCAGAAAAGGATTCCACAAATGGCAGTAGCTCCAAATGAAGATCGAGACTTCAGTATCGCATAAAAGTTGTAGTGTCTGCAAAAGTAAGCAGAGAAGCCAATGTTTCAACAACACATATCTCAGCCAAGATACCACTCTAAAAGGCCAAAGAATAAGCCACCACCAGAGTTTACTGTGAAGTTAAGCTACCACCCTAGTTGAGTGAGTAGTAGACTTGAGTAGTGAAAAAGGCTATATTTTTTCATAACAAAAAACTTTAAACATTCTAACAACAACTGATACAAAGTTATTTAAATACCTGCGATCTCAAATGGCTTGAAGAATAAATAACTGGGAGTTTTTTTTCTGATCAATTCTGTCACAGCAAATTAAAATACAATGGTCTATCAATGTCCAAAGAGTGTAAAATATATGCTCCAATATTCAAGTACTCTGGAAAAAAATGGTAAATTAAAATTAAAACAAAAGACGAAAAAATGCACAAACCACCAAGAAAATCGTTGCACAAGCAGTATGCAGACAATGAGAGCCAGTGAGCCCTGAAATAATCCAATGTGTGCTTTAAATAAAGCCAACACATCCAGTTCAGTACAATTCAGTATAAGGATGCTTTCTTTATTCAGACAAACAAAAAGGTATAAGCAATACTTCATCAGATATAAGGAAATTAAGGATGTAAACGGTTTTAAATAGGAAATTTTTATATGCAGTTTTTATATGCATTTATTTATATATATATATATATATATATATATATATATATATATATATATATATATATATATATATTTTATTTTTATATTTATACTGTTTTGTGCTGAAACATTTGTGTAGTGTTTCAGAACCTCTGTTCCAGAAGGCTTTCAGACTTGGGAGTGGTTTTCACTAATCCAGGAAGTGATGTCAAGTAAGAGTTACTATTTAAAACAGTTTACTTCCTTAATTTCCTTGTATCTGATGAAGTTCCTGCTTCTATTTTTGGAACGAAAATGCTTATACCTTCTTGTCCGTCTGAATAAAGAAAGAATCCTTATACTGAATTGTACTGAACTGGACGTGTTTGCTTTATTTAAAGCACACATTGGATTATTTCAGGGCTCACTGGCTCTCATTGTCTGCATACTGCTTGTGCGGCGATTAAGAAGATTGTTTGCATAAGACCTGACCCTCAGAGATCATTCTGGTTAAAGTTACTGCAATTAAAAAGATGTGCTACACACACTCAAAAACTGCTTTGTGTGTTGGTTCTAAAGAGGCTTGAGATAAGTTTTCCAGTACAAAAAATTAGACCTTAAAGTGGTGCAGGGGAGAGGCGGGATCTGCCCTGAAAAGTTCTCTTAAGAGAAGTCCAACCTTAAGCAAAGGTAATGTGGTTTCCTGCATCATCCTGTGATGGAAGGTGAATATAGCAAATAAAAAAATCTTAAGCACTACAATTTAACCCTAAATGATAAGACAAATACTATAGGACAGCTGAAGTAAAATTACAGAGTGATATGATCCTTTCGTAGAGGGTCACACTACAAAAGCTCAATTATCCTTATACAGTACAGAATCGATTATCCAAACTAATTGGGACCTAGGGCAGTTCAGATAATCAAACATACATTGAACTGGATAAAAACCTTCTAAAATCTTGTGCTTTTCTGTATACACTTTTCAACCACTGAGCGATTCCAGTGCACAATATAGAATATCGCACACAAGCAGGCTACAAGCTCAAAAAACAAGCACAAGTGAATACATATAACGTTTACATATACAGACTATGATTTTTCCTACCCAAAAATTTTGGAAGGCTCCATTTGGATAACTGACTCGCTACTGTACATCTTCTTACTGATCCATCTCTGGGCAGAAGCAAATGATTTGGATGCCTCTAGGTGAATAAAAAACATCCATAACCACTTATATAAGTACAGAAACCAAGAAGTCAAGTGATGGAAAAATATCTGAGCAGTCAGGCGGGTGAGGGGAAAACTCTGGACACCTTAAGGCGAACAGGTTTCTCCAAAAGAAAAGGCAACATAACGGGAGGAAAAAGTACAGTTTTGTACCTACCATAAATGTAGATGTTCGAGGATCCACATTGCTGCAGTCCTAACCATTGGGTCCCTCCTTGTACTAGGTCTTCTGGCTTCCATAATCACATTTAAAACTTGTTGAGGAAGTTGAGACCCTGCTGTGTTTCAAAACAGAATATGCCAGCTGTTAGAGAAGAGAGCAGACTCCTTAGTAGTGGGTACCAGTGTTGCCGAGGCAATAATCTGGAGCTATTAAAATCATCCTTTGTGTTGTGTCTGGACCTTTAGGAGGAGCACCTTTGAGGAAGAGGGAGAAGTGGAAAAGGCATACACATGAAGATTTTTCCAACTGAAAAGATCCACTTTCCATCCAGTGAGCTGTGTGATGAAACCCTTTGTGCAAAAAGTTTAGTGGGCTGGTGGTTTAGAGTCTAGGAGAAGAGTTCTAGTTCCCCAATTTCTGGAAATGGCATGAAAAATACAGAAGATCCAGTTGATCCATTGGGATCCATTTGTCTGAAAATCTTTAACAGCAGTCAAGCAGATTCTAGCCTCCTCCTCCATTTTCTTTAAAACTGCTCCACAGGAGACAAACAACAACACAGACTGTGATTCACTGTAAATCCTTGTCTTAACATGCTCAGCTAAATTCTGATCCCTCTCAACCCTGATCCTGCTCAGAAGAACAGTGCATATCAGAACCCTCGGCAGCCACCTCAGCATCAGCTCCACAGCATCAAATGCACATTGCAATGAATGCTTACCCAACATGAACTAAATCACAACAACTCTTTGCAATCCTTGATGGACAAAGCATCCACATCAATTTCAATAGATTCAAAATTAATTTTGGAGATTTAGCATGTGAAACAATTCCCTAAACAAGGTATACACAAAGTATGGTAATCCCTATTCACTTTTTCTTTCAAGAAGAAATAGTTATTCACTTTTTTCTGGTCATCCGTTTAATAGGCAAGTGGTTAGGACTGCAGCAATGTGGAATGAAGAACATCAAAAATTATCTACTTACTATAATGACGTGTGTGTCCTGCAGCCACTTGTCAGATCAAACTTAGGCAGCAGAAGTGCTTTAGCCTCAAGCAGCTAAAGAATTTTCCCTCTCACAATGCACCATTCGCTATAGCTTCCTCAGATCTAGTTTGGCACCACAAGACCTAGGTATCACCATACTGCCTGAAGAAAAAAACAATGTTTTTTGGACTACATGATCCCTCAGGTTTTACAAGACAAAGAAAGAGGATGCAGGGAGGGTAGTCAAATTAGCCAGACAGGAACAAAAGAATAGGTTATGGTAAGTACATAACTTTCGTATCCTAGCCATTCAGTCCATCTGACCACACATGCAGGTCAGAATCCCAAGCTATGATTAACCCAGAGCGGCATGACAGGAGACCCTTCAGGATAAAAGCACCAAAGTATGATCTCGCCCTATTGAAATAGTCCAGTATATAATGCATAATGAAGTTATGCATGGAAGACAATGTGGCAGCCTTGCAAATATCATCTACTGAAGAGGACCTAAAGAAGGCAGTAGAAGTTGCCACAGTTCTAGTTGAGTAAGCTCTTGGTTTTGTGGGTAGAGTCTTGTTGTTAGCAGCATAAACAAAAAGATATGCAGTCTGACAGTCACCTAGAAAGGGAAACCTTACAAACTTTCAGGCCCAGCTTATTAGGAGCAAAATCAATGAAGCATCCTTTAAGAATAACTTGGTTTTGTGACGGTACAAACATAATAGTCTGTTTACATCCAAGGTAAGATGTGCTCTCCTTTTTTGTACAATTAGGAAAGAAGAATGTGCAAATGAACAGATTGAGAAATGTTTGATTCATCCACATAAATACCATGCCTTTGTGAAATGCTAAGGTGGATGAAGATAATGCATAAAATTTTGAAATTCTTCTGGCTGAAGTGACGGAAAATTATTCTTTTGGTAGCCATGAAAGAAATTTTACCTCCACAGAGGAAGCTTGTTTAAAGGAAGTTTGGTCAGGGCTTTAAATATCAGGCATAGATCCCAAGGCAGGACCAGATCTTCAATGGGAGGTCTAAGAATGTTCTTAAAAGAGAATGTGAAGCTAGTGAACATTCCTGAAACCCAACAAGGAAATCTGAAATACTAGCCAACTGAACAAGTGTAGCTAGAAAAGCAGGATTTCCTAGGCTATGGCTGATAAAAAAGAGAGTTTGTGTTCAGGGGGCAGCCGCAACAGAGAAATCTCTTCCATTTACTACAATGGACCTAACAGGTAGTGTCTTCCTGGATGTTGTTAGGATTCTTATTACTTCTAAAGAGAGAGACTTCTCATTTGGCCATTACTGGAATTGCAGAAACTAGGCAATCATTTTCAAGTTGTGAAGGTCCAGGTGAGGCTTCCTGGAAGGTTGTGAAATCAGATCCTGAACTGAATCTAACAGCCAGAGAGGCTCCTGGAGAGGCAGCTTTAGAAGTGGAAAACAGGGCTGTCTGGGTCAGAAGGGAGCTAGGAGGATGACTGCTGCCTTGAGTTTCATTATTTTCTGTACAAATCTGGGAAATAAGCGCAAAAGCAGACATACATAAAGATGCCCAGGTGGCCATTGCTGGGACAGAGTGTCAGTGACTTCTCCACAAGGGGGGAGGGGTAGGAATAGCAAAGCAGTTGCTGCATTTTGTGTTGCAGAAGGAGGCAAAACAGACTGCAGCATGGAGTGCCCCAGAGACTGAATACCTTGTTGGTTATTGCTGGATTGAAGGACCACTCACGAGGCAAAAGATCTGCTGAGTCCGACTGCTAGGCAATGGAGTTGTGAAATGTGTTGCTGTAAGAAAATGGTGTGAGGTCATTGCCAAATCTTCAATGCTTCCCAGCATAAGGGGTAAAATCTGGTTCTGCCTTGTTTGTTTATTGTACCAAACTACCATCATGTTGATTGTTTTGCAACATATCAATCCCCAGAGAAGGGAGTCAAGACGTTCCTGCAACACACTGAGAGCCACCTTCAGCTCCAAGACATTTATTGATGACGCCATCAGGTACAACAACCTCTGAACTAAGTTTGCAGAAGGAGAGGGTTTGTGAACCAGAGACTTAACACCCTACTTCAAAGTCTGAATCTTTTCCGGAAGCAAGGAAACCATGGACCAAGCAGTATCCATTTGAAAACATAAATGTGGTTTTCTGAACTGCATGACGATTGGCCTTCTGTAGATTTACTGAGATTCCCAGGGACTGGTAAAGCCTAAGAAGATATGTCCTGGCATCCGAAGGAGACTCCACTGAAAGGGAAATCTTGTATCCCAATAGTCACTATGACAGCCATGCATTTTGAGAACACCCTGGGAGCTGTAGTGAGGGCAAATGGCAAGACTCTGAACTGGCAATGACTAACTAATGAAATGGCAGATTCTTCTTGACTTTTTTGCAATGTTGATGTGGAGATAAGCACAGCCAATCATTCACCCCATGGCAAGGTAAAACTGATTCAACCATGACCATTCTGAACTGGGCCATCCTGGCATATTTGTTTAGTAGGCTAACACTCAGAATGGGTCTGAGGTCCTGGGTTTAATTCAGAACCAAAAAGAATGCAGAATAAAATCCCAACCTTCTCTGGTCTACTGGAATCTCCTGGATGGCTTTTTGGTGAGAAGAGAAGCTAGCTATTTTTCTGTCACTTTTGCCCGACTGGGTAGGACATCTAGCAATGGTATGCTGGGCTGGGGAGGTCTTAGGAAAAATGGTATGGAACAAAGTACAGTTTTGTACCTACCATAAATGTAGATGTTCGAAGATCCACATTGCTGCAGTCCTAACACTTGGGTAGTCCGCTGTCCCAGTCGGCCCGAATACCAAAGTATATGGCTGACGTCGGTCAAGGCGCATTAGTCTGACGTCAGGATACAAATGCGCATGACCGACGTCATATCCTCCGTCTTTTCTTGCCCCAGATGTCAGAAGACCCTAAAAAGATAAGGCTAAAACCAAAAAACACCACACACTCCTGCACCAAATATATATACAATATATACAAATTTACAAGAGTATAACCTCACCCACACAACCACCCCTAAACACAGTGGGAAGGAGGGAGGTAAATTGGACTGCAGCAATGTGGATCTTCGAACATCTACATTTATGGTAGGTACATAACTGTACTATGTTCTTCATACCACATTGCTGCAGTCCTAACACTTGGGTAGAATCCCAAAGCAGAGGTAAGGGAGGCTGGCAAATCATAAGGAAGCAGGAGCTGACAACATGCCCTGCAAAATAGCCGTGGCAAAACCAGCCCTAGATTTAGAGTAGAGAGGAAGGTGGTAATGCTTAGAGAAAGTATGCACTGAACTCCAAGTAGCTGCCTCCAAAATATCCTTAGTTGCCACCCCTTAGAAATGCTGTTGAAGTGGCAGTAGCCCTAGTGGAATGAGGCCTAATCCCAGCTGGAATCTCCTTGCCATGATGGGAATAACAAAATGCAATGCAAAACCCAATCCACTTAGAAATAGTTTGTTTTGACACAGGCTTGCCCTGAGAACTCAAAGCAAAAGAAACAAACAACTGCTGAGACTGCCTAAAATCCTTAGTCCTGCTTAAATAATAACGCAACTGCCTGTGTACATCTAAAGTGTGCAAAATCTTTTCCCCTTATTTTGGGGATCTGCATAAAAGGTAGGCAAATGAATAGTTTGGTTTAAAGCCACACTAGAAACCACTTTAGGCATAAAGGAAGGATTAGTGCGTAAAGATACCCTATCCTTATGAAAAATCAGGAAAGGCTCAACCGCCATAAGGGCCTGCAATTCAGACACCCTTCTTGCAGATGTAATGGCTAACAAAAAGCAGTCTTCCATGACAAATATTTCAATTCAGCAGTAGCTGCAGGCTCAAAAGGTTGTAGAGTGAGTTTCTCCAACACAAAATTGAGGTCCCAAGCAGGAGTAGGAGCTCTACGTGGGGGTCTTATATTCTTTGCCCCTCTAAGAAATTGCTTGAACAAAGGATGAGAAAACAATGGTGGGTCACAATCATAGTGAGCTGAAATTGCTGCAGCATGAATCTTAATGGAAGAGAAAGACAAACCTTTGTCCAATAACTCAGTAAGATATTGAAGAGCCACACTCAAATTTGGCTCAGAAACATCCAAATCCTTTGCTGCACACCAAAATAAAAATCTCTTCCATTTTCCTGCGTACACTTTCCTTGTACTAGGTCTTCTGGCTTCCATAATCACATTCAAAACTTGTTGAGGAAGCTGAGACCTGCTATGGTTCAAAACAGAATATGCCAAGCTGTTAGATGAAGAGAGTGAAGCTTGACATTGAGCAGATGCCCGTCCTTCTGAGACAATAGGTGTGGAATCAAAGGTAAGGGCCATGGAGGCTTCCTTACCAGACTCCTCAGCAATGGGTACCAGTGCTGCCGAGGCCAATCTGGAGCTATTAAAATCATCCTTGGCTTGTCTTGTCTGACCTTTAGAAGTACCTTTGGGAGGAGAGGCAGAGGTGGAAAGGCATACACATGAAGATTTTTCCAACTGAAAGAAAGAGCATCCACTTTCCAGGCTGTGTGATGAAACCTTTTTGTGCAAAACTTTGGCAGCTGGTGGTTTAGTGGAGAAGCGAACAGATCTATGTCTGGAGTTCCCCATGACACTGTCAATGTCTGAAATACATGAAGATCCAGTTTCCACTCGTGGGGATCCATGATTTGCCTGCTTAACACATCTGCTAAGGAGTTCTGTGCTCCTGGCAGAAACCTTGCTTGAAGATTCAGCTGCAAGCTTAACGCAGTCTCCCACAAAATCATTGCTTGCCTGCATAGAGGATAAGAATGTGTTCCCCTTGTTTGTTGATGTACCACATGACAGTTGTGTTGTCTGTTAGAATCAACACCTGCCCTGGAAGAAGTAAATCCTTGAAAGCCAGTAATGCAAACTGGACTGCTAACATCTCCTTCATGTTGATATGTAGATGCTGCAGTCTGGCAGGCCACTTGTCTTGTATCCACTTTCCATTCAGATGAGCTCCCCAAGCTGTGTCTGAGGCATCTGTCGTTAGAATCTGACTCACCTCTGGCCGGGTCACAGAGAGTCCCTTGTTTAGGTGACATTCCTGAGCCCACCACAAAAATTCCTTTTGAATGCAAGGTATTATTTGAATGACAGTGTCCAAATCCTGGCAGTGCTGTGTCCATACATTATTGAGATACCATTGTAGCTTCCTCATATGCAGTTTAGCATTGGGAAGTACCAGAATACAAGATGCCATGAACCCTAAGGCTTGAAGGACTGTCCTTGCAGTCAGCCCGGACTGATGAGATAGTTGATGGAAGTAAAGAAAGATCCTTTTGTTTGTCCGGGGTTAAAAAGGCCATCTGGGTTGCTGTATTCAGTCTCACACCCAGAAAGCACATGTCTTGAGAGGGTACTAGACTGGACTTTATTTCGTTCACAGAATACCCTAGGCATCTTAGCACTGCTATCACATATTCCAAATGCTGAAGAAGCACATCCCTTCCTTGAGCCAGAATCAGGCAATCGTCCAAATAAGGATAGATTTGTATTCCTTTTAGCCTGAAGAAAGCTATCACTGGAGCCAGAACCTTTGTGAATACTCTGGGCAGTAGATAAGCCAAAGGGCAATGCAGAGAACTGATAATGAGAATTCCCAGCTCAGCAGATACTTCCTGCAAATTAGTCTGATAGGAACATGAAGGTAAGCTTCCTTGAGATCAAAGTTACCATCCAGTGATCTTTGCCCAGCAGAGGTAAAAGCTGTTGTAACGTCAACATTTTGAACTTTGGAATGTCCAGATAAGTGTTGAGGATAGACAGATCCAAAATTGGTCTCCACGTGTTCCCCTTTTTTGGTACTAGGAACAGGCGAGAATAAAATCCTAGGCCCCTTTCTGGCACAGGAACCGGCTGAATGGCCCCTATTTGGAGCAACAGAGAAATTTGCTTGTGAGCCTCTTTCCTTTGTTGAGGAGGAATGTCTGGCATGCCTTTGAAAGGAGGCAAGGTATGGAAATAAAACCTGTAACCGTGGTGAATGATATCCAATACCCATCTGTCTTGGGTAATTAAACTCCAGTTTTCTTTGAAAAGTGCCAACCTTCCTCCCAAAGGTGCTGCCAGGCGAGAAGATTCTGGCAGCTGAAAAGGCAGGTCATTGTGTCTGTTTACGAAAGGACTGACCCCTGCCCTCACCAGAAGACTGAGCAGGTGAACTCCTGTTCTAGGCCTAAAAGAACCTTGAGCTCTGCCTCTACCACGTCTAGACCTACCCCTAGACTGGGAATCATAAGCAGGATATGTCCACCCCTTGGTAGGCCAATTTCTACTAAACTTGGAGGCTGAACCTGCAAAAATCTTTAACAGTCTGCATAGACTTAGCCTTGTCTTCCATTTTCTTTAGAACTGCTTCCACAGGCGAACCAAACAACACATCAGATTGTAAAGGAGCATCTAAAATCCTTGTTTTCACATGCTCAGCTAAATTCTGATCCCTCAACCAGGCGTGCCTGCGAAGAACCGAACCAGTGGCAGCCACCCTCGAAGAGGCCTGCACAGCATCAAAACCACATTGCAAAGAATGCTTACCCACCTGTTCAGAAACATGAACTAAATCCTGCAACTCTTTACACTCAATACCTTCCGCCAAAGCATCTACCTTAGACTTTAATTGTGAAAGGAGATAATTTTGGTATTTCAACATGTGAAACTGGCAATTCAAAGCTCTCATGGCCAAAGTGGAAGAAGTATACACTTTCTTTCCCCATCTATCCAAAGCCTAGCCTCTTTATCTGGAGGAACAGGATTTTTAACAACAGAAGCCTTAACACCTTTAGGCCCCTGTGAAACAGTTTCTGGGTCTGCCCTAGGACTCTTAAAAGATACTTATGAGCTTCAGGCACCCTATAATATCTATCCGGTTTAACTGGAGCAGGAGGCAAAGAGTCAGGGTTCAGAGAAGCCTCTGCAAAACATCCTCTACCACATCTAGAACAGGAGGTATAGCTAAAGGCCTATGCTGGGGTAGAAACAAAATTCCCTAAGCCTTTTCCTGGAATCAGAGAAATCCTGACCTTCCCATTTAAAATGCTCCCTCATGGAATGAAGAGTCTCTGAAAATGAAAAATCCTCAGGAGGAGAAGCAGAAGGAGTAGAATCATCTACATCAGAATCAGAGTAAGGGAATACTCCTGCAAGTCTTCAGCCGAAGACTCAGAAGCATCCGAACACTGCTCAAAACTCCCAAGCTCAGGTTCCACCCTAGGCCTCTTATCAGGAGGGGGCATAGAACCTCTAATCATTGTAATCAAATCTTCTGCCATCTTAAGCATATGCTTCTTGGGTACAGACCCTGAAGAACTAGGGGTAACTCCTGAAACAAAACCTGGCCTGCCCTGGGAGAAGCCTTGGAAACAGCAGGAGGGCCTAACCACCTTAGGCAGGGAGGGAAGAACAGCCACCTGAGAAGCCCCTTCCGCCTGGCCTACCTCCTGAGAGGTCACATCTTGCAGTAATAAAGTCTCTCCCTGGGATTCCAAAGAAATTTCTGGCTGAACCCTGGCTCCACCGAGCCCTCTAAAGAACCGGCGTCCGGACGGCGGTTCTTCCAACCTAGGCTTAGCTGTTTTGTCCTTGCGCTTTTTGGCGGGCGTCGGAGCATCCGGCGGCATTTTATAATTACACCGCTTCCCAAAACTAACCTGGCACAATCTAATCTTCTCTTTATAGTGCGTTTGTTAAATCTAGCACAAGAGCGACAGCCAACAACGTCGTGCTCAGGCCCTAAGCAAGGTATACACAAGGTATGGTAATCCCTATGAGGTATCTGTTTCCCACAAGAAATACAGTTATTCACTTTTTCTGACATCCGGTAAAATACTGAGGCAAGAAAAAACAAAATAATCCCCAACGGGTACTTAGCCAACTTGGATTCGGTCTGAAACTCCGACTTCGGAAAATCTCAGAACGCCAACCTGCACTTGCAAAACTGCTTCTGCATCGGACCATGCGGCAAAAAAGACTGAGGATATGACGTCGGTCATGCGCATTTGTACCCTGACGTCCTGACGTCAGACTAATGCGCCTTGACCGACGTCAGCCATATACTTTGGTATTCGGGCCGACTGGGACAGCGGACTACCCAAGTGTTAGGACTGCAGCAATGTGGTATGAAGAACATCCTCTGGTTATTTTCCCTCTTACCTATTTATCTTGTGTGATGGCTTATCACACTGCAAGATAGGGGGACAGACTTCTTCCAGAAGCATTCAGAGTGAAGCAGGCAGGCAGACCTTCAGAAAAGTTGTGGTCTCCCCTCAGGGAAGGGTTAGAGATATCCTTGGTTCTATATCGATTAAAGGTGCCACCTATGTTGCAGCCCCCATTCCCCCCAACAAACTGAGTCAAAGTGTTGATATTTAGATGTCCTAATTCTGAGCAAATTAGGTCTTTTTTGGTTCCTGCTACATCACCTCCGAGGAGCTTTGAACTTAATAACAAAAGAAAGAGTCTTGCTTTCCTGCTCATACTTCTACATCTTCTGCTTTATCAATGGGACAAACAGGAAAGACCCATCAAATAGGGCACAGGCGATACATTCTTTGAACTGGTCAGCAAAATCACACAGATTCAACCAAGCAGGGTATCTCATTGCTACACCACTCCATCTCCCACATTGTGCAATTGTGCATAAGGTGCATGAAGATGCTGGTGATACTTGACATGGTAGTCAAGGCATTTTCCAACTGTCTTCTCAACTCAGATCAAGGGAGCTTTCAGAACAGATCAGGCCTGTTGCATCAATTCTTGCTAAAATCAGTGTGCGCGCATCGTGGATTTCAGGACACTTAACAGAAAGGTACCTAAAGCATATTCCTATTTATTAAGTCTATCCATCACCCTATATTCCTTGATGACAGGATGAATAGAGATAGAGTCTTCATCATGGCGGCAGCTACCAAGACAGAGTTGTCTGTAGTCAACTGAAAGGGATCTGGCCCAATGATGCATGGCTTTAGAAAGGTGAAGAAACTTGTGAGGCTTGCGTGGGACTGCTTCACAGGTATCCAGTTCCTACCATGACTTCCTAACAGTCAAGTCAATCAATTTCTCGGTCAGGGGTACCAAACAGGATGTAGATGTGTTAACCTGTAAACTTCAAATATTACCACATATTGGGGAGGCGAAAAGGTCAAGCTCTACTCTGGCACATCAGCTCCAAAAGTTTGTCAAAAGATGTGTCTTCTGGAGGTAAGGGGCTCATAATGGAAGTTCAGGAGTTTCTCTCTTACACATCCTCGTCTTGGGTACATCAAGGAGGTGTCACCCAACTTCTCAGAGGACACTGTCTGTTTTTGAGCAGAGGGCTTGAAGCTTATGGAATTATTCTCACCAAAGAACATCTGGTAGGAAGATGGCAAGAGAGACAGTCAATCATGGGATGAAACCATATCCATTAGGGTCTGAAGTTCTGCCTTTTTAGGACAAGTAATTATCCTTTCCAACACCTCACCTGAAAGGCTGTTCCAACCACCACTGGATCTCAGGACATCAATCAGCCAAATCCATCCCTCCCTTTGGACAGATGGCCTAAGCCAATGGAGGGATCAGTGCCCCAAAACCAAGAAGGTGAATGGCAAGAATAAGGGGACTGGATTAGAAGCCATGAAATCTGTGGACTCAACACCTTCAATACAGCTGAACCCAACAGCCTCAAAGACAGAACCAAAGCAACTAGAACCCTCAGCTCCAACAGGGGAGTTGACTAGGTTGGATATCAAACCTCCAGTTAGTAAGCTATACAGTAAGTCTGCACAGAGGCTAGAAGTCCTGTGTGGAAAGCAAGGTCTGAAACCACTGCAGCAGAGAGTTGGACCAGTGAAGAACTAATACCAGGGGCATCTGGCAGGATCCAGACACCTTTGGATCCAAAGGGGACAAAATGCTCCCGTTCTCAATCTGTGATCTCAGGAAGTTCCACTTCAGACGATCCAAGTCTGCTTCCAAAATATTCTTGTAATACCTAAAGGACTTTATAGAAAGCAGACAGAATGGTCGGGACAGGGGGCACTGATCTGACTTGAGTAATGATGCTTATTTTCCTGGGGAATCACAGACTTTTTTCCTTCTTTTAGTTGTAAGAAATGTAGGCATTACAACAAAATGAGAAGAAAGGTTGAACAAAAGCATGTCTAAGTTAATATACTGTAATACTGGGCTGCTTGTGTGGCACAGAGGTGAGTTGTAAAACAGCACTGATTATAATATATGTACAGTTGATATGTTTTCGCTTACTTTTGCATAGGTAATGCCCTTGGCTTAACCTTATAAGTTATTTTTGCTTAAGCATCTGGGCTTCAAAACTAAGAGAACATTGTGACTGTAATGGAAAGCTTTTCTTTAGCAAATAAAGATTCAGTGCGAGTTGAGAAATATGTACCCGAGGGGCATCTGTACATTCTGTTCATTTAGAGCCATGAAGACAAGCTTACAAGTGCAAGCAATAACGAGTTCTGGGCATTGGTTGGCAAAGAAATTGTAAAAGTAAAAGGTAAAAGACACGCAGCTTTGAAATTACTGGAAGTGAAGATGAGATGGCAGTCTTCCTGGTACCTAAACACTTCAAGACAGCGAGTTTCACTTTTTCTTAAGGCTAAAAGTTAATGTTTTCTGAAAGTATACAAGCCATTTTTCACATCTGGGAGAAGAAAAAAGATAAGACAAAAACAGAAATTAGTATAAGTAGGAGCACAGGCGGTAGAATGCACCTTAGCGTGGATAACCATAATTTTAGGTTAAGTAATGGCTGTGGGTGCAGTTGTCGATTTGGGACAATCGCTTCTAGCAGGAGGTTATACTTACTCATTTGAAGATACACATATGTTTGTGTGTTTTATTTTTTTAAACTTTTTTGTACTTTATTAAAATCTTTGTGATGTGTTACACTGATACATACATTCACAACATTTGAGAAGTACTGAAAATTAAACAAATTTTAAAACTATTTGCACAATATGTACACAGTTGCTTGAATTCTTATTTAATATATCATAACATAAAACTTTATAAACTAGTTATAAAATTATGGAAGTAATGTTCTGATAAAAATCAGTAAGTGACAGAACTTTATTCCAAAGATTCTTCTTTCCTTTACTCTTTTCTCTTTGAAGATTGAAGAATTATTGATATGGTTAAAAAAAAAAACAAACTGAAGTGGTGATGAATTTTTCCATTTCTTAGTTATGTTTTTTTCTTGCCAACGCCATAATAGTCCAAAGAAGATACTGGTTTTCATTGTAAATTTTATAAGTTCCTGTTATATTAAACAAAACCAACATCTTTGTCAAACAGAATGTGTCAAACCACAATGCTCTCAAAATCTTTTGGGAGAAAGCATACTTTTTATTTGTGCACATTCAAAAATGTGTGTGACCAATCTGCATTACAATGTTTCAAACACCTCCAACATGGTTATGTCCTTATTGCTATTAAACATGACTATTCTGTTATGAATAAGTAAATATCTATATAGCTGCTTTCAATGAAAATACTTCATTCAATATTGTGACCATGAGGTGTATTTTACAGTGTTCAATACACTTTTTTTTCATTCATTAAATTTGTATTTTATCCTAGAATAATGTGTTTCCAAAAGTTAATATCATTATAAAGCATAAGAATTTTATACAGTTTAAAAATTACATTCTGTTTTATGTTCATTATATTTAATTTCATATACAAGTTGAATTAAAACTAGCTAATTTTCATACTGGGATTATGATACTATGAGACACTTCTGCTAAGCTTACTTTTTAACACTACATAAATTCAATCTTGAGAAAGATTGTGTAAAATCTTACCATAACAATAGATGTTCTTCTCTTCTCTGCCTGCCACAATGACCCAACGGCGAGTATACAAAAGACTTTTACTACTAGGGTTGCATGGTACGTTGCACGTAGGCTGAGGTTGGACATCGGCCATAAAAGTGACACACATGCACCCATCTAAGGCAGTATGTAAGTTAAGTACATCCAAGAATGAACAAAGTCAGGGAGAAGGAGGGAGGAATGGAATACTGCAACAGAGAAGAGAAAGACATCTATCATTATGGCAAGATTTTACACAACTAATCTATGACCTATTCCTCTGTTGCAGTATTCTTAACATGATGGAGAATACAAAAGGTCATGAGGAAAAGGAGGTAGGGGCAGAGAAGTTTTCCATGAAGCCATGGAGAACAGTCCTTGCAAACCCTGCCGTAGATTTGGGAACACTGTCCAATTTGTTATGTTTGGTGAGGGTATGGACTGAAGACCAAGCGACTGCCTCCAGAATAGAGTTCATGTCCATTCCTTTGAAGAAGGCGCCAGAGGAAGCAGCAGCCCTAATAGAATGTGCCTTTGACAGGAGAAAGGAAGCTTTTACCATGGTGTTCATAGCAGAATGAAATGGCTTTAGAGATCTAGCTGAAAATAGTGTGTTCAGAGACAGGGAAAGTACAGTTTTGTACCTACCATAAATGTAGATGTCCGATAGGTATGCATCTGCAGTCATCACATATGGGTTGTCCTGCCTCAGGCAGCCCTTCGGTCGGCCGGATTCCAAAGTCTGGGTCCGGCGTCGGCTGATGTCGCACTTTCCTCGACGTCAGAGCACCTGGGGTATAAAAGCATCAGCCGACGCCATCTTCCTCAGTTTTTCTTGCCCCAGATGCCAGGTGCCCTCTAAGGAAGGCTAAATTTGGAGAGATGCATTTAAAAATCCAAACATGCACAATAATATAAAAACAAATACACCATAATAGATCACCCCAGCTAGCTATAAGAGGGGTAAGTACCCAAGAAATACCATAGAGGGGAAGGAGGGAGGGTAAACCTGACTGCAGATGCACACCTATCGGACATCTACATTTATGGTAGGTACAAAACTGTACTATGTCCTTCAAGGATGCATCTGCAGTCATCACATATGGGTAGAATACCATAGCCAATCTGGGGTGGAGGAACTATGTAAAGGATGGTGTAGCTAAAATGCCCTGCAGGACTGCCGTAGCAAAGCCTGCTCTGGATCTGGAATATAAAGGTAAATTGTAATGCTTGGCAAATGTATGCATGGAGCTCGATGTAGCAGCTTCTAAAATGTCCTTGGTAGCCACCCCTCTTAAGAAGGCTGTGGAGGTGGCTGTGGCTCTCGTGGAATGAGGTCTAATGTTAGCTGGCACAGTTTTTCCATGAAAGGAGTAACAAAAACAAATGCAATTCCCTATCCATTTTGAAATTGTCTGTTTGGAAATTGCTTTTCCTTGTGTACCAGCAGCATATGCTACCAACAGCTGGTCAGTTTTTCTGTAACCTTTAGTTCTGTCCAAGTAGTAGCGCAACTGTTGAAAGGAGTAACAAAAACGAATGCAATTCCCTATCCATTTTGAAATTGTCTGTTTGGAAATTGCTTTTCCTTGTGTACCAGCAGCATATGCTGCCAACAGCTGGTCAGTTTTTCTGTAACCTTTAGTTCTGCCCAAGTAGTAGCGCAACTGTCTGTGTATGTCCAGGGTGTGCAGAAGTTTCTCCCCTTTGTTTTGTGGATTTGGAAAGAAGGTAGGCAAGTGAATAGCTTGATTTAATGAAACCCTGGATACCACCTTTGGCATAAATGTAGGATTGGTTCTCAATGAAACTGTCCTGATGAAAAATAAGAAATGGCTGTACTGCCATAAGGGCCTGTAACTCAGATACTCTTCTTGCTGAGGTTATGGCCAGAAGGAAAGCAGTCTTCCAAGACAGGAACTGTAGTTCTGCAGATGCTGCTGTTTCAAAGGGAGGCAGTGTTAGTTTTTCCAACACGAAGTTAAGGTCCCAAGTAGGTAGAGGTGGTTTCCTTGGAGGATTGATGTTTTTGATTCCTCTTAGAAACTGTCTTAGGAGAGGATGAGAGAAGACAGGTGGATCAGTATTGTACTCTGCTGAAATTGCTGAAGCATGAATTTTAATGGAAGAGTAAGACAGACCATTGTGGAACATTTCTGCCAAGTATTCCAGGATATGTGCCATGTTCATCACTGTTGCATCTAGGCCCTTTGTGGTGTTCCAAATGTGAAATCTTTTCCATTTTGCTGAATATGCCTTTCTTGTGGAAGGCCGGCGAGCTTCCATAATAATATCTTTCACTCTCTGGGATAGCTTGTCCTGAGGAGGAGTCAAGGTATTTTCCAGACTGTTAGTTGCAAGGTTTTCAGGTTGGAATGCAGAGTTTTGTAATTGTGCTGTGTCAGTAGAAGTGGCCATACAGGAAGAGGCCATGGTTTCGTGCGTGACATGCTCTTTAACAGTGGGAACCAGTGCTGTCTTGGCCAGTCCGGAGCTATCAGAATCACTTTTGGCTGCTCTGTCCTGATCTTCAGTAAAACCTTGGTCATTAATGGGAGAGGTGGAAATGCATACACTGTTAAGAGTTCTCCAGCTGAAAGAGAGGGCGTCCACTTTCCATGCTTGTGGGTGGTATGTCCTTGAGCAGAATTTCTTCAGTTGATGATTGTGGGGGGAGGCAAAAAGATCTAAGTCCGGCCTCCCCCATGATTGTGTTATCTGTAGAAAGATGTCTGGGTGCAGCATCCATTCGTGTGCATCCATGAAATTTCTGCTTAAGCTGTCCGCCAGTATATTGTCTTTCCCTGGCACAAACTGGGATTGTAGCTGTATATTGAGTTTCAAGGAAAGTTCCCATGGATTCATTGCCAGCCTGCAAAGAGGATAGGAATGGGTACCTCCTTGCTTGTTTATGTACCACATAACTGTGGTGTTGTCTGTCCTTATTAGCAGATGGCCATGATGCAGAAAGGGTTTGAAGGGTTCGACTGCATGTATCACTGCCAGCATTTCCTTTTGGTTTATGTGCATGCGTAGCTCTTTTTGTGACCATAGAGCTTGAATGCATCTGCCCTCCATGTGCGCTCCCCCATCCGTGGTCTGAAGCGTCTGTTGTAATGGTTTGGCTGGCTATTGGTTTGCTGAAAGGCAGACCCCCTGTTTGACTGGCTTGCTTGAGCCCACCACAGAAATTCCTTTTGAAGGCATGGAATGAGTGGTATCAAAGTTTCCAGGCTGTGACTGTGCCGAGTCCATAAACTCCTTAGGTACCATTGTAGTTTCCTCATATGTAGTCTTGCTTGTGGAATCAGAAGGATGCAAGAAGCCATGTAACCCACGGCCTGCAGGATATTCCTTGCAGTCAGCTGGGTTTGTCTTGTCAGATTTTTGAAGTAATCTGGTAGTTGACTTTGTTTTTCTTCTGTGAGGAAGGCCATTTGGATGGTTGTATCTAGATCTGCACCCAGAAAGGTTATTCTTTGGGATGGAACAAGTCTTGATTTGTGAAAGTTGACTGTATATCCCAAGGCCTGAAGTAGGTGGATGGCATAATTCAAGTGTTTTACCAAAGTTTGTTGGCTGTCCGCTTGTATAAGGCAGTCATCCAGATATGGGTATATTTGAATCCCGTGAAGTCTGCAGTGTGCAATTACTGATGCCAGGCATTTCGTGAATACTCTGGGTGCAGTAGATAAGCCAAAGGGCAATGCTGAGAATTGATAATGCTCTGACCCTGCAAGAAATCTGAGGTGTCTTCTGCAACTTTGTCTGATAGGGACATGCAGGTATGCCTCCTTGAGGTCTAGAGTTACCAGCCAAGACCCCTTGCCCAGCATGGGAAGGAGCTGCTGTAGAGTCAGCATTTTGAACTTTGGCACAATGAGATAAGTATTCCGTGCGGACAAATCGAGAATAGGCCTCCATTATTTTCTTGGAACAAGGAATAGTCTGGAATAAAATCCTTGGCCTTGTTCTGAGAGAGGAACCTTTTCTATAGCTTTCATTTGCATTAAGCTGGAAATTTGTTTCAAAGCCTCTGCCCTTTGATTCGGTGGCAGGTCTGGCATGCCCTTTCTTTTTGGTAATGTGTGGAAATGAAACCTGTATCCTTTGTCTATTATTTTCAGTGTCCATTTGTCCCTTGTAATACTGTGCCAATTTTCTGAGAATAAGGAAAGCTTTCCGCCCAAAGGTGCTTCCAATTGAGCCCTGGTTGGTGGTGTCAAAGTAAAGTCATTGAGCCTGTCCTTGTGCAGCAGTTGAAGGTCCTGTATTATCTCTCTGGTTGGGAGGCTGCCATTGACATCCTCTGTAGGAGCCTCTAGCTTGCCCTCTACCTCTGGCACGCCTGTTCTTTTCCTCTCTGAAACCTCTCTGTGTCTGGAAAGGACCAATTCTTGGAAGGCCAATTCCTGCTGAATCTTGGTGGTTGTACTTGGGAGAAAATCTTTGACTGTTTGTACGGATTTTGCCTTTTCTTCAAATTTCTTTAGGACCTCCTGAGCCGTGGAGCCAAATAACTTTTGCTTTTCCAGAGAAGCATCCAGCAGCTTTGCTTTAACATGGTCTGGCAGAGATTGTTCCTTCAGCCAAGCATGCCTACGTATGACTGCGCCAGTCATAGCTGACCTACATGAAGCTTCCAATGCATCATAACCACATTGCAAGAAATGGTTGCTAACCTGTTGTGAGTTATGTACCAGATCCTGAAGTGACTTGCGGTCTAGGGGGTCAGGTGAAGACAGTTTTTTTATGCAATTCATCTAACAAATACTCTTGGTACTGTATCATATGAAATTGACAATTTAATGCCCTCATAGAAAGAGTAGCAGAAGTATACACTTTTTTACCCTATCTCTCTAAAGCTCTGGACTCCCTTTCAGAGGGGAGAGGATTTTTAGCAGTGGCAGCTGCGACCCCCTTTAGGGCCCTGGGAAATAGTTTCTGGATCAGCAGAGTGGGCCTTGTAAAGGTAAAGAAGTGAGTCCGGGACCTTGTAGTACCTATCGGGTTTGGCAGGAGCCGGAGGGAGAGAATCAGGGGTTGTGCTAGAGTCAGAGTACACATCATCAATGACATTCAAAACAGGAGGAATAGCTAAAGGTCTATGCTGAGGCAAATGTAAAAAGGTCATTAATCTTTTCCTGGAATCAGAGAATTCCTGGCCCTGCCATTGGAAATGCTCTCTCATGGTGTGTAGTGTCTCCCCAAAGGAAAACTCTTCAGGAGGGGAGGCCGAGGGAATAGATTCCTCTGCATCAGAATCCTCGTAGGCCGAAAAAGCCTCCCCCTGGTGGTTCGAGAGAGTAGAGCCATCAGAGGCCTCATCTGAGGAGTGGGGATCAGAGGGCTCAACCCTGGGCCTTTTGTCTGGAGGAGGTTGAGAGCCCCTGTCCGGATGAGGTTGAGAGCCCCTAATTAAGGAGATAAGATCCTCTGCTAAACTTAAAATCTGTGAACCAGTAGAGGGTCCCTGAGGGATAACCTTGGGAGGCAAAGCTTTTGGGAGTTTAGCAGCTTTAGCCCTGGAGAATGCCTTAATGGACATGGATGCAGGAGGCCTGGCTGCACCACGTGCTGGTGTAGATTTGTCTAAAGAAATGGTGTCGGAAGGTTCCGGGACACAAGTTTCTGTTGGAAATTCAATAACAGACTCAGCCAGGGCATGCGGGACCGAGGTAGTCGGTTGAGCGGTTTCGGTAATTGGAAGTACCGAGGAGTCGGTTTCAGCAGAGACCGAGACACTCGCGGTAGGCCTGGCCGTGGTTTCAGCCGAAACCGCGGCCCATGTGTGTCGGTCCTTGTCCTTCCGTTTCTTAACTAAATGAGAAGTCGGAGTCTCCGACTGCATCTTATAAGAAAAACTAGCCCCAAAAAATTCCTCTGCAAACTCCGCCCGACGTCTAAGAGTGCGTCGGTTGAAGGAAACACAGGCTGAACAGGCCGAGACGTCGTGGTCTAGGCCTAGGCAGGGGAGGCAGTAAGAGTGGAAATCCTTATGAGGTATTTGTTTCCCACAAGTTAAACAATTATTAACTTTATCTGACATCGGCTGAGGCAAGAAAGAGTCCCCAACGGGGTACTTAGCTTTTTGAAGTCTTCGGTAGCTGAATTACAGCAGCTGGCCGACCGGCACTTGCGAACTGCTTCTGCTTCGGGCACCACGCGGCAAGAAAGACTGGGGAAGATGGCATCGGCTGATGCTTTTATACCCCAGGCGCTCTGACGTCGGGGAAAGTGCGACATCAGCCGACGCCGGACCCAGACTTTGGAATCCGGCCGACCGAAGGGCTGCCTGAGGCAGGACAACCCATATGTGATGACTGCAGATGCATCCTTGAAGGACATCCCTAAAGCTACAGGATGGAATGAGACAAATAACTAGTCTGATTTGCCGATATCAAGATAGAACCCAAGGTGTTTTTGCACATCCAAGGTGTGCAAAATCCTCTCCGCAGAGTTGTGTGGAGTGGGGAAAAGGTAGGTAAATAGATGGACTGGTTCAAGGATAATTCATTTACCATTTTAGTCATAAAGGTAGGGGTGGTGCAGATAGACACTGTCACTGTGGAACAGGAACCCTTCTGCTTGAGGTTAGTGCAAGCAACAAAATAGTTTTCCTGAAGCAAACTTTCAAGGAAACAGAAGCTGATGCTCAAAAGAAGCAAGGGTCAAACTTCTCTAATATAAAGTTAAAATCTCAGGAGGGTGCAACAGGTTTCCTGGAGGGGTCTTAGGTGAAGGACACTTCTGTTTAGCCTCAAATCTAGAAGCTAAAGGGGGAGATAGAGGCAGACAGGCAGAGTAGATGACAAATACACTATGACTGAAGAGCAAATTAAGCCAGCATCTAATAATTCACACAGGTATCAGAAAACCAGAGTGAGTTCCACTGTCAGTGGGTCCTGGTTTCATGAAGGACACCATACTGAAAATATCTTCCATATGGATAAGTAAGATTTTCTTGTATTGGATTTCCTGGCCTCCAGCAGATCCCCGAGGCATTTCCTCTGTAAAAGGAATTAAGAACCTATCGCACACATTGTCAGCTGAAGTGTAAACAAGTGAGGATGGATTAGAGTACCTTTGTGCTGTGTGAGAAGGTCCACTTTGTGGGTAACTTGTGGTGTCTGCCCTTGGCTAAATGCAGGAGCAGGGGGCCACCATCAAGATTCTTGATTTGTCCTGCTGAATCTTTAGCAGGACTTTCAGAATGAGAGGGAGGGGAGGGAATGCATACAGAACCAGCCCCTTCCATGATAAGCTGAGGGCATCCACCTTCCAGACCAGAGGATGAGGACCTCTGGCACAAATTCATGGAAGCTGCCTGTTCATGTGGGAGGCAAAAAGGTCTACTTGCAGAGTACCCCATCTGTGGATAAAGTCCAGGAACACTTCTCTGTAAAGTATCCATTTGTGGGATTGTGTTTCAGACCTGCTCAATGTGTCTGCCAATATATTCTGACTGGACTGGAGGGGCATTTCAAGTTTGACAGACAATTCCCAGACTTGTAAAGCTAATCTGCAAGGAGGTAACACTTTGTCTCTCCTCGTTTGTTTACATACCAGAGAACAGTTATGTTGTCTGTGTAAACTTCTAGAGGGCCTGGGATGAAGAGGGTCTGAAGTGCCAGATGGAGTGCCCTCATTTCTTTTATACTGATGTGTTCCCTTATATGAGAGGGGGACTGGGTCCTTTGTGCTTTTATGGAGCTTAAAGCTGCTCCCCATCCTGCGTCTGTGAATATCTTCTGAACCGGTGTTAAAGGATGGAGTGGAAGACCTGGTGTGATGCCCGTGCCCTGGCCCAGCAATCAAGAAGCCTCAATCCTCACCACTAACATCAGTGAGGGGTGTCTCATATAGGAGTAAAGGATAACCTATACACACAGTGAAGTGCAATTTCCCTTAAGAGCACACAGAGATCACAGTCAGTCCGGGGCTGGTCGCTCTCTTGCTCCCCAGGTCCCCAATAAGACTCCCCACTGGCACAGCTATAGGGTCCAGATCTCAGCAAGCTGGGCAAGCTAAAATCTACAGCACCCTCTCTGTCCAGCTAGTGCTTCGTGTCCCTGCCCAAGTAGCTGACACACACACTCTGACATAACAGTTTATACAACCACACAGACACTTCTGAGGAAGGCTGGCACAGGTTCTCCAGCTGTGCACCTCTTTTACCCAGACTATACAGTAGAAATCACTGCCACCACCCAGCTAATATTTATCAGCTACTCAAAGGCTCTTAAAAGGATGTCTAATTATTACTGTGCAATATTATCCAATTGGTAGTATAACTAAACAGTCAAGGCATATTAGAGTGACTTGGTACAATAATCACTATAAATATGCAATGTACTCTAGAGCTTGATTTATCTCTACACAAAACCGCCACAGTGGAAAGGTTTTAAAATAATAAATAATAAAAACACAAGACAATACTTCTTACTACACAGTGCTAGTCAAGAGTTCAGACATCACAGAGAAATACTTGAAATAATTTAGTACAGTTCTGACATCACAGAAAAACACAGTCTAATCTTTCTAGTTTCTAGCAATTTCCAAGAAAAAACACAAGTCTAAAATAACTTACATATAGAGCAGGACAGTGCTGTGAATTGGATGGTCAAGACAAAAATGCATAATGGTCTCGGATTCCCTCCGTTTTTAAAATCACATTCCTGGTTCCCATTACATCATTCTTCACACTTCCCTGGGTTCCCAGGCTAACAGAAACTACATTTACATTCTTAACATCTCCTTATGTTATCTTGCAGCTGGTCAGGAAGCAGAGCAATAAAAATACATTTGCATGTTTAAATCTAGCAATTTAACTCTTGGTTAAAACAACAGAAAGAATGTCTTCACCTAGCCAGGCTGGAGCAGACTTTCGATCAAAGGATCACAACATGCTTTACTTGGTCAGCTTTCTGCCAGAAGAGTGTACTGTTACATTTTTTTCAGTTCCACATCTAATAGCAGTTTTTTTCCATTTAAGACAACAAGCCTGTGTCTTACATTAATATTTGCAAATGATAGAATTATCTATAAAATTCTATCTGGCTAGGCTGGCAGCCTTCACACCTGGGTAGGCAGTTAGCTGTCGAATCCACCACGTAATTTCCCTCTTCAGGCAAAAAGGGGAAATGGGAACTCTACAGAGTGGTGTGCATGTTGCATCCACACTAATTTCAGGAACCATTGTAGTTTTGCTAGGAAAAGCATTGGTATGGTGGATGCCATGAAGCCCAGGATTCTGAGAAAGGTCCTGGCCATGATGCGAGTCAGTGGGATTAGGCGTTGGAAAGAAATGAGCTCTTGAGCCTTTTGAGTGGGGAGGGAGACCTTCACAAGGTCCATTTGTAGCCTGCATCCCAGAAATATCTGGTCCTGAGATAAGAAAAGAGCAGATTTCTGGAAGTTTATTTTGAACCCTAGAGATTGTAGAATGGAGATGCTGAAGTTCAGATTGCCTTCCAGTGCTCCTGGACTGACTGCTTGAAAGAGAAGGTCGTCCACGTGGGAAGACCTGAATGTCGAAGTCTGCAATAAGCAATTACTGGGGCTAGACATTTTGTGAATACCCTCGGGGCAGTGGAAAGACCAAAAGGCAAGGCAGAGAACTGAAAGTGCCAGGAAGCCACAGAGACTCATAAGAACTTCCTGTAACTGGGATGAATGGGGATGTGCAAATAAGCATCCTGTGTGTCTATGAAAGCTATGTAGGCTTGTGGGATACGGGGGAAAAGAGTTTGCAAGGTTAGCATTCTGAATGTGGGTACTTTCAGGAAGGTGTTGAGGTAGGAGAGGTTGAGGATGGGTCTCCATTGGCCTTCTTTCCTTGGTGCCAAAAGCATCCTTGAAAAGAACCCTTTCCCCTTTGATTGGATGGTGCCTTTATCCAGCAGGTCTTGTAGCACCTTTGGGAAATGTGACAGTTGGTCTCTGGGAGGTTGAGGGATGCCCCTTAAGGGCAGATTCCATAATATAATGTTAGCCCTTTTTATGATGGAGAGCAGCCAGGCATCCTGTGTTATGTTTTCTCATGCAAGAAAAGGAAAATTAAAGGTGGGGAGAATGTTTGGGATCCAAATGATCAGATGGACCCTGGTCTGTCTGAAAAGGACTATTTTTGAGCTGGGGTTTCTAGTGGAGTCCTAAGGTGCTGAGGTCTCCTGCCAGACTTATTTGACTTGGCTGGAGGAGGACATGACTGCCTTCTAACAAACACTGGCTTAAAAGTAGAATTCCTTTGGAATTTTGGTACAGGGGAGACCAGGATGTGTTTTAGTTCCTGTATCGCTCTTCCCTTCTCCTGTAAGGTTTTGAACAATACTGTAGCATCAGGGCCAAACAGGGCTGAATTGTCTAGGAGACATCCATAAGTTTGGATTCAACATCTTCTGGTAGAGGCTGTAGTCTCAGCCAAGCAAATATTCAAGACCAAGCTTGTGGCAGTTGCCCTATCCGAAGCCTCCACAGCATCATAGCTATTGCTTATCGAGTGCCGGGCCTCTTAAGAGGAAGCTCCAATCAGAGATGACGCCAAAGATTTATTTTCAGAGTCTGGCATATCAGAAATAATCTTAGAAAGTTGGGACAGGAGTTCCTAGGTATACTTAGTCATGTGTGGCTGACAGTTTATAATCCTAACGGCAAGAGTGGCAGAGGTGTATACCTTTTCTTCCAACCTCTCCATGTCTGCTGTCTTTGTCAGGACGGCAGGGTGGTGGAGGGAAGTAGCCAAGAAGCCTTATCAGAAGCCACAATGATGAGAGAAGGAGCTTTGAACAAGAACACAGTCCTCAGGCACCCTGAAAAATCTGTCTGGTTTCTCAGGTGCAGGGAGCTGGGAGTCAGGGGCCACATTGGAGGATGCAAAAATATCTAAGAAGGCAGGTAGGACTGGAGGGACAGCTGAGGAACTAAAAGTGCCTACCTGAAGTAGTCTGTAGCACCTTTATTTGGACCTCAGACATCTGACAGCTGTCCCATTTAAAATGCGCCCTCACCTTACTTAAGGTCTCGCTAAAGGTAATTTCCTTGACCGGAGAGTCGGTGCTGTTGAGTCCTCCTCTGGGAAAGCATAATCCAGTGGGGAGGGGATCGGAGAGGAGTATGCTGAAGGCTCATTCTCCGAACACTTCCTACTTGGAAGAAGCCCCTTCCCTGACCCTCTTCTGTGGAGAGGTAACCCAGTGTGTGGCAGAGAATGAAACCCCAGGAGAAGGCCTACGAGACACAAGGTCATTAAAAATACAGTATGTAAACTTTTTCCAGTCCTGAGGTGGATCAAAGGGTGGTGATAAACACTTTTTTCCCCCTCTTTTTAGCATTGAGTTCCACTTTACATAGGGTCGGTGGACCTCACATAGGCCTGGTTTCTCAGATGTCAGAATCCATGTCCTCCCTAACTAAAATTTGGGAGATCCCCCTAGGGCCCTCTGTGATCCCGAGTCTAGGCTCCCCGGGAAATTCGTACTGGATGTGTGCGTTACCTCCAAGTAATGTGCTATCATCCTGGTCCAAAACGGCCTCTATTATGAGCTGAACCTGTGGATCGGATGTAGGGGCTGAGCATTTTTCTGGGCTAGCAACTACCTCAGGAAGATGTCCTCCACTGAAGGTGCAGCAGAAGTTTCAGGCTGAGCGACTCAGCCTCAGGCCCTGTGGAACCCTTCATAGAGCTCTTCGCAAGGAGTTTCAGGCACTGATTCTCTAAATAAATGGAAAGGGAAGCTAACCTACTTCTCAACATTTTGGGCACAAAGGCTTGGCAGAGCAACCAAGATCTGTGATCGTGGGTAGGCCTGAGACAGAAAAGCCACTTTTGGTGGTTGTCTTTATGTGGAATCGGACATCCACAAGAACATTTGCCTTTCTTAGATGACATTAAACCTAGCCACAATGAAATAATAAAGAAAGGATTCCCCAAACAAGGCACTTATCTGAAATGATGAGATGACAGCCACTATGGTGAGCAGACTGTATACCGACGGGTGAAGCGTCCGGACTGGTGACGAAGCTGTTGTGAAGAGGGTGCATGCGCATGTCATTTTTATGACAGATGTCTGACAGGAGTCTACTTGCAATGTGGCACACACCTCTAGAAGTAAAAGTCTTCTACATACTGGCCAACATTGGGTTGTTGCTGCAGGCAATTATCAAATGTTAAGAATACTGCACCACAGGAATAGGAAGGATATTCTAAATAATACTCATAATATTTATAAGACTGTTTCTTTAATTTCTAAATCAATAAAGCATTTTTGCCAACAGTAGTTTTCAATAATAACCATCATAAATTTGTCATTACTTTTATAGCTTGCTTTAGCTTTATACGATTCATTTTGTAATCTTACTAATTCAGATTCCCATTCTATTAAACTGTATTTATTCAAAGATAATATGCCATATATGTAAGCTTTAAGTGAATCCCAAACCACAGTTAAATTTGTTTCCTCTGTCTAGTTTGTTTTTATTAAAAAATGTATTTTATAAATTAACCAAGACTTGTATTCTTTTAATTTGGTTACATGAGCTGGTAGTCTGGATTAAGATGGAGGTTTCTTGTACACTGTTTCAAGTTTTAAAATAAACGCATTGTGGTCAGAAACTGGACAAGGTATAATATTAAACCCTAACATTTTTGTTATATCTTGTCAGATCAATCTCTTCATCAATTCTAGTTTGTGTACTGTTATTAAATGAATGAGCAAAATTTAATGATTTATTGTCTTTTAAGGAGAATGTATCTTTTTAACTTCAAAATATCCAGTTTTGGGCACTTTAGTTGTGGGAATCAGTCAATTATTTTGGCACTAGTTTTTGTTTTGTTAAATATAACATTAAAATCTCCTCCTGTTACTAACTTATATTTGCCATTATCGAGAATATCAAGATACTGTTTGGCTAAATTTAAACTCATTCCAGGAAACTAATACAAACTGACGAGTCCATATTCGACTACATTTTATTTTTATAAAAGCTCCTGGTGTTTTCTCCTGTCTACCTGATGAATCTGGGCATCTTGGGGCAATGCAGCAATTGCCTCATGTACACAGACAACCCTCTCCTTCTACTAGCCAAAACTACAACCTGTGAGAGATGCACTTGTATAGCCAAACTGGAAGCAAAGCTCTCTTCACCCAAGACTGGACTAGAAAGTAAAGAGGAAAAGGTAAACACTTGCACCACACCACACTCTTCACATAGTCCCTCAAAACCTACACCACCAAAACACACACACAGAACACAAAATACACACCTACATTCACGGAAGTTCTTAATAAAAACCTACCCAAGCAACAGGGACCTCCAAAGTAGAAATACAAGAAACCTCCACCCCCCTCAACACAACCCAAATGACACATAGCCCACAAACTCAGTGTGCCACTCAACCACAGCCCATAAGGCATAACAACATATCCAACACTCTAGTCATAGGTGACTATATTCAGGCACACTGATGTTCCACTCACCAGGATAAACAAGGAGAGAGTTACGGTCAGCTGCCTGTCGGGTGCCAGGATCCACCACACAACGCAAGCACTCAGGTCACTCCATAACAAATACAAATAGGACTGTCACTGTCCATGTTGGTGTGAATGACCCGAGACGAACCTCCCTGGACTACATGAAAAGAGACATGGAGGATCTGCCAGATCTTGTAGCCCAGGCAGGTATGACTAGTGATCCTGCTCA
>NC_056745.1:1128938990-1129094576 GCF_019279795.1 Protopterus annectens
TGATTCCTTCCTTTGCTTCTTTGTCTCAAACTTGAGCTCTGGTGCTGGATTCAGCCAATTTCTCTCAATCCAGGGACTGCTCTTTCATGCTCCAGTTCCTTCTCCTCAAGAACTGTTCATGGATGCTTCAGACCTGGGATGGGTTTTTTGTTGTGGCCCTCTGAAAGTTCAGGTTCTCTGGCCTCTTCATTAGAGGTCAGACCATATAATTGTGAAAAGAGAAGAGGGCTCTGCTTCTGGCTCTACAGGCCTTTCATTGCCTTTCTGTCCCCTTCCCCTGAAAATCTTCACGGACAATACTACTGTGACCTGTTATATCAGCAAGCAGTGGGGTTTAAGGTCTTGTCTCCTTTGCAGGCTGACTCTTCAGGCCTTGGATCTAGCTGTCAGTTATCAGACAACTCTTCAGTCAGTTTACATTCCTTCAGAGCACAATCTAGTGGCAAATTCTCTATAAACATTCCTGAACACAGGCGCATGTATACATGCTTCATAGAAATGTGTTTCTGAACATAGCCCATCAGTGGGATAATTCTCAGGTAGATAATTTTGTCTCCTCTCAGAACAGACAGGTTCTTCTGTTCTGTTCAAGAGTACTAAGTCCTCTGGCTTTGAAAGCGGATGCCCTGTCTTTCCCATGGAAGGGAATGGTTCTGTATGCCTTTCCTTCCCCTTCCTCTGCTGCCAAGGGTTCTGCACAAGGTCAAGCAGGATTCTCCCAAAATCTTGTTGGTGACTTGCTTTTGCTCCAGAGTGCACTAGTTTTGCCTTAATTTTTCATCTGGCCAGGGGCAACCACCACAAGTTACTTCACCGGGTGGATCTTCTCACACAAGACAAGATATCTCTTGTCCATCCTCACCTGTCCACTCTTCAAATGACACCAGGGGTGGTAGAGTTTTGATAGCTTTTAGATCCCTCTTTTTTGAGGATGTGCTTTGGGTTCTGCAAGAGGCCAGTAAACTCATCAAAAAATAATGCATGTCTACATGAAAAGATTTTGTTGGTGCCACTCACCATCAGGCTCCCTTTTCAGTAGGGATTCCTCTGGTTCTGTTATTTGTGCGCTCTATTCCTTGCTGGCTTGGCCTATTCTTCAGTTAAACTTCACTTGTCAGCTGTATCTGGTTGCCTGCCCTTGAGTCCTTCTTTGGCCTCTTGATTTGAGGTCAGGCATTTTTTAAAAGGTGTCCTTCATATCAGGCCCCAGAGAAAGCCTATTCCTCCTCCTTGGAACCTCAATCTTATTCTTAAAAAATTGAATTGTTTGGTTAAGAGCCATACTGGAAACCACCTTAGGCATAAATGTAGGATTTGTCCTCAGAGACACCCTGTCTGGGTAAAATATGATAAAAGGCTCTATAGCCATGAGGGCCTGTAGCTCTGAAACTCTTCTTGCTGAAGTAATTGCTAGCAGCAGAGCTCTTTTCCCTGATAAGAACTTTATATCAGCGGTAGCAGATGGTTCAAATGGAGGCAGGGTGAGCTTTTCCAATACATAATTGAGGTCCCATGCAGGTAATGTTGATCTTCTAGGAGGCCTTAAAGTTTTGGCTCCTCAAAGATACTGCTTTAGTAAAGGATGAAAAAAGATTGGTGGCTCTGTATTGTAATGAGCCGAAATGGCAGAGGCATGGATTTTAATTGATGAGAAAGATAGGCCTTTGTCAAGCATCTCAGGTAAGTATTGTAATATCTGAGGAATATTTGGTTCTGCTGTATCAATTCCTTGTGCTCGATTCCAAGCACAGAATCTCTTCCATTTATCAGCAAAAGATTTTCTAGTACTAGGCCTTCTGGCTTCCAAAATGACATCCATCACAGCTTTACTGAGAGGAGTTGTTTGTATAACTACATGATCAACCATGCCGCCAGGTTCAGTGTCTGGAGTTGATTGTGCAGGATCTGATTGTTTTGCTGGGACAGTAGTTGAGGTATTTGAGGTAAGGTCCAAGCTGGGTATTGAGACAAGTTCCTTAGGACTGGGTACCAGTATTGGCGGGGCCAGTCCGGGGCAATTAGCATCATCTTTGGTTTCTCTTGCCTGACTTTTAGGAGGACCTTGGGAAGAAGACGCAGAGGATGAAAGGCGTAAACTGATAGGTTTTTCCAACTGAAGGACAGGGCGTCCACTTTCCATGCTTGTCTGTGAAGTCCTTGTGCAGAATCTGTTCAACTGATAATTTTGAGGAGTGGCAAATAGATCTATGTCTGGGCTCCCCCATTTCTCTGTTATCATGCTGAAGACTTGTGGATTTAGTTTCCACTCATGAGGGTCCATAAGGTTTCTGCTTAAATCGTCTGCCAGAGTATTTTGCTTTCCTGGCAGGAATTGAGCTTGAAGATGTATTTGGTAGGTCAAAGCTGTGTCCCACAGTGCCATGGCTAATCTGCAAAGGGGGTACGAGTGTGTGCCCCCTTGCTTGTTTATATACCACATGACCGTGGTGTTGTCCGTCTTTATCAGTAGTTGTCCTGTGTGAAGTAAGTCCTTGAAGGCTGTTAGGGCATTTTGAACAGCTAGCATCTCTTTCTGGTTGACATGTAAATGCATTTGTTTTGGGGTCCATATGCCCTGAATGCATCTTCCTGCCATGTGGGCCCCCCAGGCATAATCTGATGAGTCTGTTGTTAAGGTTTGGCTGGCAGGGGGTAGAGTGAAGGCCCGTCCCATGTTTTGGTGACATGCCTTTGCCCACCATAGAAATTCCTGTTGTAGGCAGGGTATGAGAGGAATCATTGTTTCCAGACTGTGAGCATGTTGACTCCATAAACTTGTTCGGTACCATTGAAGTTTCCTCATATGCAGTCTTGCATATGGAATCAGTAGGATGCAGGATGCCATGAAGCCCAAAGCCTGCAGAATTTGTCTTGCAGATAACTGGGTTTTTGTTGCCATCAGTTTGAAGTAAGTAGTCCGTTGCCTTTGCTTGTCTGGCGTGAGGTAAGCCATCTGGGCAGTTGTATTCAAGCTTGCACCCAGGAAAGTTATATTTTGAGAGGGTACCAGTTGTGATTTCTTTTCGTTTATTGTGTACCCTAGGCATGTTAGAAGCCTTTTCACAAATGCCAGGTGTTGAAGAATGTCCTTGCTCTCTGCTTGAATGAGACAGTCATCCAAGTAAGGGTATATTTGTATACATTTTTGTCTGCAAAATGCAATTACTGGTGCCAGGCAATTTGTGAATACCCTGGGCACAGTAGGTAAGCCAAAGGGCAGTGCAGAGAATTGGTAATGCATTAAGCCAGCCTTGAATCTGAAGCATCTTCTGTACGATTGTCTTACTGGGACATGCAGGTATGCCTCTTAGGTCTAATGTCACCAGCCAAGCATTCTTGCCAAGCATGGGCAGAAGCTGCAGCAAAGTCAGCATTTTGAATTTTGGAATGTCCAAGTATGTGTTCAAAATTGATAAATCCAGTATTGGCCACCAGGCCTTGTCCTTTCTGGGTACCAAGAACAGTCTTGAGTAAAAACCTGGTCTTTTTTCCTGTTCAGGTACTGGTTGAATGGCCCCCATATCCATGCCAATTTTGAGCAAAAAGTGCTAATTTTCCCCCTAAGGGTGCTGCCAAAAGATAAGTGCTTGGTGTAGGCAGAGGGAAGTCATTGGGACTGTTTTCTGTAGGTCTGTGCTTTATCTCCTCCTGATTTGGTGGTAAATGCGCCACATTTCTTTGACCTGTACGAATCTTGCGCCTGGTATCTGGAACCCTTTGGGTGTCTGGATTTGCCCCTTTGAGCTCTGTCTGACACAGGAAATGACCAATTTTTTGTAGGCCAGTGTGTACTGAATCTTGGTGGCTGCACTTGTAAGAAGTCTTTAACAGTTTGCATAGACTTAGCTTTGTCCTCCATTTTCTTTAAAACCTCTTCTGCCTTAATACCAGAGTATCATGCTGCAAAGGTGCATCTAGCAATTTAGCTTTAACATGATCAGGCAAATTTTGTTCCATTAGCCAGGCATGCCTCCTAACCACAGATACAGTAACTGCGGCCCTGCAGGAGGCCTCTAAGGAGTCAAAACCACATTGCAAAGTATGCTTTCCAACCTGTTCAGCTGCATGCAATAATTCCTGCAATTCTTTATTTTCTGCACATTCAGAAATCATCATTTTCTGTTTCAACAATCCCATAACATGTTGTTGATAATTAAGCATAAGAAATTGACAGTTTAAGGCTCTGATTGCCAAGGTTGCAGATGTTGTTTGTCTTTTGGCTGTTCCCGGTTAGTGGCCACCACAGCAGAACTCCGGTCTAATGACTGGCAGTTGGTTTTTATGGTGTCTAGTTGCCAGCCCGATGCCCAACCTTCAACAAAGGCACATCCATTCAACGCATGTCTTTCGAACACCCACTCAATCGTGGAGAGGACACGCAGACTCCACACATTAAGCACTCCCAACGCAAGCCGAGAATCGAACGGGAGAACCTCTTGCTGTGAGGCAACAATGCTACCGCTGCACCACCGTGGAAGTCACACCAAGGTTGCAGATGTATAAAGCTTTTTTCCCCATCTGTCCAGTGCCCTTGAATCTCTGTCAAGAGGGGGTAGGATTTTTTGCTGTTGAGGCCTTAACACCCTTTGGACCCTGTGAAACAGTTTCAGGATCAGCAGCAGTGCTTCTAAATAAAAATGTATGTGAGTCAGTGACCCTGTAATATCCGTCAGGCTTACTGGGAGCCTGAGGTAAGGAGTCAGGGGTCAAGATGGACTCTGAAAACACATCATCCACAATGTCTAAAACAGAGGGAATGGCCAAAGGCCTGAGCTGAGGGAGAAGGAAATCCCTGAGCCTCTTTTTTGATTCTGAGAAGTCTTGACTCTCCCAGTGAAAATGCTCTCTCAAAGTATGCAAGTTTTCCCCAAATGAATAATCCTCAGGAGGAGAAGCAGATGGTATAGACTACTCTGCATCAGAATCCTCATAGGGAGGTATAGATAATTCCTGACCTGATCTGAAGATTCATAATCAGTGTCTTGCCTAGGCCTCTTATCTGGAGGGGGATGGGTACCCCTGACCAAGGTAAGAAGGTCTTCAGCCATTTTGATCATCTGTTTTTTAGGCATAGAGGCCTGTGCACATGGCTCATGTGTTGGTTTTTTAGTTTTAGAAGTTGCTTTTGCCTTTGGTTTTGCAGCGGTCGTCGGTTTGATATACAGATGTTGAGGTCTGAATACACCCTCAGGAGCCGGTGCCTGCTCAGCGGCTCCAGACCCATCCGAGGGAGATACATCTATCGGTCCAATACCTAGAGTATCTTGCGGCATGCTGGACTCCACATGGGTGTCGGTAGATGTCTGCAACTCGAAGGTAGCGGGTATCAGGGGCTGCAAAAGCACCTCATTGAGTACCGGCGAACCGGTGACTGGCTTAGGAGAAGCTTCGTCGGGTTTGGATCTCGACTGCCTTTCTCTGTCCTTTTCTTTGCATTTTTTATGTACTCTGGTAGTTGGATTGCTATCCAACGACATTTCTGGGTAGTTAAATCTGTTTCCAAAATACTCTGAGGCAAAAATATACTGACGCTCAATAGTGCATTGGTTAAATCTAGCACAAAACCGACAGCCAGGCACATTGTGATCAGGGCCTAGGCAAGGAATACAGTATAAATGGAAATCCTTACGAGGTATTTGCTTCCCACATACAATACAATTATTAACTTTTTCTGACATCGATATGGAGCAAGAAAAAAAAGTTTCCCCAATGGGGTACTTAGCTTTGAGTTTCATAACTGAAGTTTTCACTAAACTTGAATATTTCAGTTGTCGGCCAACCAGCACTTGCGAAATGCTTCTGCTTTGGGCACCGCGTGGCAAGAAAGACTAAAGAAAATGGCGTCAGCTGCATGTTTTATACCCCTGACGACCTGACATCATGGAAGAGGAGACAGCAACCGACGCAGGACCCAAGACTTTGGAATTCAGGCCGACTGAGTGCAACCTGCCAGCAGATTACCTAATTGTAATGACTGCAACAGTGAAACACAAAGAACATGGGGAAAAAGATTGGAAGATTGATGGACTGACTGAGTGAAGGCTCTTTTACCAACTTGGACATAAAGGACGGGTAGTCCATAAAGATACCCTATCCCTGTGAAAAACCATGAAGAGGGAAGAAGACATCACAGCCTATAATTCAGAAACCCTTCTAGCAGAAGTAATGGCCACAAGGACTGTTTTCCAGACGCAGTGTTGTAGAGAAGCAGAACTTGCTGGCTCGAAATGGGCCAGGGTAAGTTTTTCTAAGACAAAGTTAAGATCCCAAGGAGGAGGAACTGGTTTCCTTGGTGGTCTAATGTGAAGGACGCCTTTTAAGAAAAGTTTAACTTCCAACCTGGAAGCTAAAGGGAGAGACATAGGCAGACATGTAGAGATAGCAGAAAGGTGAGCTTTTACTGAAGAGTATGACAATCCAGAAGGCTATGACAGGAGCTAAGCATTTTGTGAAGACCCTCAGGGCTGTAGACAATCCAAAGTGCAAGGCACAGAACTGAAAATGTGAGGAAGCAACAGCAAAGTGAAGAAACTTCCTGAACCAATGATGAATGGGAATATGAAGACAGACATTGTTGATGTTCAGTGATACCATAAAGGGCTGAGGAAGGATGACAGGAAGAAGAGTGGGTAAAGTTAATACTCAAAAGGTGAGAACCTTAAGGAAAGTGTTTAGATGGAATAGGTCTAGAATGTGTTGCCAAGGACCATCTTTCCTGGGGACCCGGAACATTTTGCAGTAGAACCCTTTTCCTACTTGGGAAGGCGGCACCTCCTGAATGGTACCTTGAGAAAGAAAAGTGGAAATGACCTGGGGAGAGTTCCAGTTGTTCCCTTGGAGGTTGTGGAATACCCCTGAAAGGAGGAGTTTTCCACACCATAAAGTATCCTTGCGGGATGGAGGATAGGACCCAAGTTATCCGTTTCCAAGCAGAGAGAGAGAAAGGCGAAGGGAAAGAGGTGTTTGTGGTCCATGAGGTGGGTAATTGCAGACTACCTGTCTTAGCCTGAAAGGGCTACTTCCGAACAAGAGTTGATTAGGAAGATTTAGAGGAAAATTGTTTCCTAGCATCTCTTTTACCTTTCAAACACTGAGTTCTGGAAGACTTCCTTACAAAAGTGGTCTTGGTAGGGTAATTCCTCTGAAACCTAGGCACCAGGGAAACAAAAATGTTTCAGATCTTACAGCTTCTTGCCTTTTCTCCTGTAAAGACTTAAAGAGTTCTTCAGCAGAGGTACCAAATAATGCCTTGTTGTCTAGGGGGCATCCATGATTTTTAAATTATCATCAGGTAAAGGTTGGAGTCTGAGCCTGAAATATCTTCTGAAGACTGACCCAGATCCAGCCGCTCTAGATGTTGCCTCCACAGTATCACAGCTACACTTTATGGAATGCTGTGTAACCTGAGCAGAGGAGTTAAGGATGATGTTAAGCTTGGCCTTAGTGGGAGAATCAGGGAGTTCAGAAAGTAGTTTACCATCGTCTGACGGGGGGCGGGGGGAGGCAAGGAATATCTGGCCATACGGGTCTGGTAATTAATGGCCCTGAAAGCCAGAATAGCTGATGTATAAACTTTCTTTCCTATTCTCTCCATAACTTTACTCTCCTTATCTGAGAGGAGCAGGGAAGTGGAAGGTAACATCTTGGAGGCCTTGTCCACAGATACTGAAATGGTAGCAGGGTCTGCAGAGGAACATTTGAACAGAAATTTGGAATCCTCTGGCACTTTATAAAATCAATCAATCTGGTCTTTTGGGGACAGGAGGTTGCAAATCAGGGCACTTTCAGGCTGCAACAAAGGCATCCAGGAAGGCTGGCAGAATAGGAGGTAAGGCAGATGGGGAAGGGGAGTCCATCTGCTGCAGGTCACAGTACCTTTTTTGAATGTCTGACACCAGAGAACAACCTCATTTGAAAAACTCCCTCATTTTAAGAGTGGTTTCCCCAAATGAGATATCCACTCCTGGGGAATCGGTGCCATTAGCTTTTTCTTCTGGGGAAGCATAACCCAAAAGGAAGAAATGTGGGTTGAATAAGCCAAAGATTCACCCTAGAAGAATCCTCTTCATCAGAAGAAAACTCCTCAAAGTCCTCTTTTGTGGTGTAGAGGGGGGGGGGGGGACAGCCAGAGTGCCGAGGATTGAAAAAAAAAAAAAAGGCCTGCCAAATCGCTGGGTGTTCCTGAGGGGGCAGGAGAAACATGTTTAGTTTTAAGTTTTTTCTTTTTAGGGACATCCTTCATATGGTGGAAGGTGGATGAGCCTGACGTCGGCCTACACTTGCACAATAATATGTGGAATGCCACACGGGCCTTCAGTTACAATGAGCCGAGGTTCTCCCCCTTCATTTGATGAATGCCTGTGTTTCCCCAGAAGACCTGCCGAAAGGGTCCTTCATTGCCTCCACACCAGTACCCATTAAAGGAGTGCCTACCGACTTTGGAACGGTCCTCCAGGCCAACATTGGCCTCCAGAGAGTCATCAGGACCAGAGGGAGCAGCGAGTAAATCAGGCCTAGATTTATTGTCCATCTTAGTTTGTGGCTCACCTGAAGGGCCAGATATACCTCCCATATCACACACAAGATGGTGAAGGTGCTAAATTCTAGTTATAAATTTAGAGAAGCTAACCAGCTACGCAGGGTCTTGGGAACAAAGGCCTTGCAAATAGAGCATGTAGTATAATCGTGGTCAGGGCCTAGGCAAGACAGACAAATGCCGTGAGCTCTTATGTGAAATCTGCCTTCTACACTGACACCTGCCCTTCCTAGCTGAAATGTAACCTCAAATAAAACAGTAAAAAAGGTAATAAAGAAAAAAAAAAAAAAACGGGGCACATATCTGAACAAGATTCCCAACTTGTCTGACAAGCGACAACTGGAGCAGATTATCTGAATGGCGACAGAAAAGTTCTGAGGTCTGGTACACGCTTTACACCCTACATCAATTTATGGCCACTGTAGGATTTGTTCACTGTGCGACATTGCACATACCTTACAGCAGCGCTAGACGTTTGTATACTGGCAGCACGTATGAGTCAGATGGCGGCAGACTCCCTCATGTTATTAATACTGCAACATATGAATAGAACATCTGAAAATGACAGTAAGAAACAGAGAAACAAAAATCTCCTGAACAGAGGCTGAATGGGTATGTGAAGATAAGCATCCTTGAGGTCTATAGAGACCAATAAGGTCTTGGGGAGAAGAAAGGGAAAGTCAGTGTGAAGAGACAAAATCCTGAAAGAAGGGACTATGAGAAAAAGTGTTCAGATGAGAGAGGTCCAGAATTGGTCTCCAAGTCTCAAAAATATCCTAGGGTAAAAACCTCTTTTCACCTGGGCAAGCTGAGCAGGTCCAAGGGTGCACTGATCCAAGAGAGACTGCAAAACCTCTGGGAAAAGTGAGCATTGGTCTGGAGGAGGCTACAGAATGCCAGAAAAGTGGGGAGAGACTTCCATATCATGAAATATCCCTGAAGAATGATCAATAGCACCAAAGAGTCTGGGGTCAGCTGTTGCCAATATGGGAAAGGCAGAGAAAGGGGGAGGGACAAGGAGACCTGGCCAAGGTGAACAGTAGACAAAATGAAAATATAAGCAGTCTTCTCCTGAAAGGAAGGCTTCTAAAAGGTAGGAATCTGAATGGACTTAGGAGGAGGAATACGCTTGGACCCCTTCTTACCTTTGGGAGGTTGACGAGTCTGTCTACAAAGACAGATTTAGTAAAGTAATTCTTCCGAAACTGAGTATAGGGAAGGCAAAAATATACTAGAGTTCCTACATAGCCTTACCATTACCCTGGAGGGACTTGAAAAGGTCAGTAGCAGCAGTCCCCAAAAAAAAAAGAAAAAAAAAATCATCTAGAACAGTATCCAGTATTAATATCCAGCAAGGCCTGAAGACGAAGCCAAGAATAATGGTCCAGCAGCCCTGGAAGAGACATCAGTAGCTTCGTAACTGAACTTTAAGGAGTGATAAGCTACCTGGGAACTGGACCCAAGCAGGGAAAGAGTTGAAGCTTTCCCTTCTGAATCAATTTAGCAGGCTCATCAGTTGAGACTGGACTTGGTCAGCAGAAGGGCATTGCAGTCCTCAGGCACCTTGTAAACCCTATCAGGTTTCTTAAGGACTGGGGTCCGAGTCAGAAGCTACAGAGGCAGCAGAGGTGGTGTCCAGAAGTGCTACCAACACAAGGGGAACTGTAGAAGGCTTAGGAGACTCCATTAGTAGAAGCTCATAATATCTCTTTTGGACTTCAGAGATCTGGGAAAAATCCCACTTAAAGTACCCCATCATATGAGCAAGAGCATCTCCAAAAGGATATTTCTTCCAAGTGGGAATAGGTAGTCAAAAACTCCTCTTCCTCTGAACCATAGTCTAGAGGAGAAGGAATGTGAAAGGAATATGCAAGGGATTCCTCCCCAGAATCTAGGTCCTCATGAGAGGATCTTAACAGGTGTGAAAGACCAGGTAGAAGCAGAGACTGACACCTCTTCAGGAGGCTTCAAGGTTATTAAAACATGACAAGCCACGAGTAAAAGCTTTACATTCACTTCGGGATGTTTATCAATAGGGATAATATGCTTGGTCTTTTGCTTTTTCTTAAGCAGGATGTCCGCCCCAACAACCTTCGGAGGCAAAGTATGTTGGAGCGATTCAATGATCATAGTAGGAATCTCTTCCCAGATGAAGTTTTGAGATATCCCCTTAAGAAGTAATCAAACATGATCCCCCCCAAAAACATCTGGAGCAAACAATGTCCTTCCATATCATTGCTGCAGTACTCTTTAAGGGATCTCCTGCCAAGAACATCCCAACATCTCCCCAGTACACAAAAGCCTTTAGTTCCTATAAGCATCACACATCACATATATGCTCCCTGCGCAAGGCATAGGACATAAATCAGACACACACACAGGACATAAATCAGACACACAGACAGACACGCACACACAGACAGACACGCACACACAGACAGACACGCACACACAGACAGACACGCACACACAGACACCTTCTTTGCTGCCAGTCTGATCATCATTGTTGAACGTCAGGTTGATTGCTCTTCTGCTGAGCTGGTTACCAAGCCGTGTTGGTGTTTCTTCTCTTCCTTGTTATTGTGTTTATGTCATCCAGAGAGGGAAAATGTCAGTGTGGGAGGCAGATTCCCCACACAGACTGTTACAACCAGTCTCTTTCTTTTGCTTTGGTGCTTCCCATTTTCATGCACAGCGTTATATTTGCCAGGCATTTGTGCCAAAGACCTTATGCAGTCATCTCCTCCTTGTCCATATACCTGGAGAACCAACATAAATTGTTCTTTCCATCCCCACGGCCAACTGTCTGCCAAGAAGATGGCCAAAAAATTAGGTCTGATGCAGCTGCTGTCCAGCCTCCTCCAAATGTTCCTCTTGAGGCGAAGGAAAGCCCGGGGGACCAGTCTCGTGATTGCTTCAGATTCCTCTGTTGTGACTCCATCAAGGGCTGGCATGGATGCAGCCTTTCAAACATCTACACCAGACATTGAGGGGGAATCTCAGCTGATTACATCTACAGGACTTAGGAGTATTCTATAGATCTTAGACCGGAAATTCCTACAACCAGAGTCATGCCAACAGTCTGACCCTCTGAGGGTGTTTCAAGCGGACGTCTTGCAGTAAAATAAACACAAAACAAAGCACATTTCCTGTGTTAAGGCTCCCAAACATGAAAGGCAAGATTTCACTCAGGATTTAATTTAATGCTTTCATCACCTTGAAGCCACCTCAAGGGATCTCCGTTTCTGCTCCAACCTGGTTTTCCACTACACTCAAGAGGGAATCTGATTCCTCAGCTAAGGATCTGGTCTGAGGGGAAGAATCCTTAGCTTACTCTTAAATACCTTCCTCCTTGGACTGTGTAAGTCCAGATTCCTCTTTGGAAGAGCTCTCCTTTAGGGATACCATTGCCTGTATGACAGATTATTTTAAGTGGGATTGTACTCAAGTCTCAGATTCAAAAAAGGTGTGATGTCTTACAGATTGAGTCATCCAAATAACCTATTTCTCATGTTCTGGCTGGCCCTCTGGTTACCTTTTTGGCAGCATTTGTAGCTCCTGACAAGTTTTCTGCACCTAAGAAGCCAGACATTTTCTGTAAAGTGAATGAGGAGAGCAAATTTCTTTATAAATTCCCTTCTGATAACCTTTCTGTAGTGTCAGTCTCGTCTGACAAGCCATCCAAATTGTTGCCCTCCACCTAGCTGCTGCCTACTGATAAGGACAGTAGGACTATGGAATGGTTGGGTAAGAAAGTTTTACACTTCTGCCACTTTAACCTTTCAACTACCAGACTCGTATAACCAGGTATCCTTTAGCTCTCCTTTCTCAGGTATCCAAGGTGGTTTCTGACCTTTCTGACTCTGACGGGAAGGCTTTGGCTCTTTCCCTGCTAGGTTCTACTTCTCAAGTTGCCTGTTAATCAAATGCAGCTATGATGTAGCTAATGCCTCTTACAAGGCTGCTGCCTTTGATTCAGTTATGAGGTGTTATCCTTGGCTTTGTCTTCAGGCTTTGACTGAAGATATACAGGCCAAACATTTGAAAGCTTTAAATAATAAAAGCAAACACGCTTGGATCTGCTGCTGCTGAACTTAAGTCTCTCCAAAACAAGGGCAAAGCCTTGCAAGAGCTATTCCTAAATTTCAGAAGAATTACCCCCTCCTAATCTACCTTTGCTCATAGGCAATCTCACATTCCTAGCGGCAAAAAGGATTCCAGGAGGTGTGTGCCTCCTGCCAAGTCTACTCAGACCCCTGCCAACCAGATGTCTGCTCTACAAGAACCCTGGTTCTATTTAACAGCTTGCTTCCTCCTTCACTTGGCTAGGTTCCCTTGTCCCTCAAGTCTTTCCCTGTCCTTTCCAACATGGCTACGAATCACTTCAGACTCTTTGGTTCTGTCCGTTATCTGTCAGGGATATTCCATGGTTTGGTAGTCCCTTACTTCTTTTTCAGGCATTCTTCAACCTCCTTGGGAACACTGCTCTCACTTCCCAGAGGTTCTTCAATCTCTTTTGGCTCAGGACACCACTGAGGCCATACCTACTGCTCAGGCAGGGAAGGGATTTTATTCCGGAATATTTTTGGTCCCATAAAAGGCTGGATACCTGAAAACCAATTCTGGACCTTCCTGGCTTAACACCTTTTCAAGACTACTTTCTTTCAAATGTTCTCTCTGCTGACATTACTTCCTCTTCTTCTAACCCAGTCCTTTGTGATATCTCTGGATCGTATGCACATGTTCACATCCCTATTCATCCCATATTCAAGAAATGTTTTGTGTTTTTCTGTCTCAGTCTTCCATTTCCAGTTCTCTGGTTTGCCCTTTGGCCTAGACGGTCTGCTTATTTAAGCTCCTTCCCCCAACATTCTGCTTCAGGATCTCAAGTTTACTACTTCCTTGTTACAGTCTGGGTTCATCACAATCTTCCAGAAATCAGCTCTGATGCCTTCCCAGGATCATATTTTCATCAGCTGCAGAGTTCAGAAAGTTCCCATGCTGGCATCTGTCTGCCACCAAGGCCCCATCTTTAACTGCCTTTTTCCAAACCCTTCTTCATATGGAGTCTGTCGTGGCTAGGGAATTTCTCAGGGTACTAACTCTCGACAGGCTCCATATGAGAAAGCTTCTTGGGTACCTCAAGTCAGTGTGGCTTAAATGCTATCATCTCCTGGACTTCCTCGTACCTTTCCTTACCTGTCTCAAGCTCAAGCTTCAGTGATGGATTCATCAACTTTCACTCAATCTGGGAATTCCTTTTCAAGCACCAGTTCCAACTCAGGAGCTCTTTTCAGATGCCTCAGGCAGGGGATGGGATGCTTCCTGCGGCCTCAAGTTTCAGAGTCTCTGAACTCCTCAGAGGTCAGACCACATCAATACAAAGGAGATGAGGGCTGTGCTTCTGGCTCAAAGTGTTCACAGACAATACAGCAGTGATGAGGTATGTCAACAAGCATGGGGGCACAAGCTCCTATCTTCCTTGCAGACTAGCTCTTCAGGTCTGGGATCTAGCTGTCCAGTGTCAAATAAGTCTTCAGGCAATTACATTGCCTCGAAGCACAACCTAGTGGCAGACTCCTTGAGTAGGTCCAGCACACAAACTCATGAATGGATGCTTCCCAAAGATGTGTTCCTGGACATTACCCCTCAATGGGGTATTCCTCAGGTAGATCTTTTCACCTCCATTCTGAACAGATAATTTCCTGTATTTTGTTCCAGAATCCCAAGTTTTCTGGCTTGGAAAGTGGATGCACTCTGTTTTCCTTGGAATAGGCCGTTTCTGTAGGTCTTTCCCTCCTCTGCCGACATGAGTCTTGTACAAGATCAGGCAGGACTCTCCCAAAATCTTGCTAGCGACTCACCTTTGACCCAGACATCATTGTTTCCACTTCTTTCTCACTTGGCCAGAGGCAATGACCAGGTGGATCTTCTCACACAAGATAAAGGATCTCTCATCTATTCTCACTTGTCCACTCTTCAGCTGATGCTGTGTGTAATGGGTTTTCATCCCTTTCAGGCACCTCTTTTCTAAGGACATACCTCAGGTTCTACAGAAGCCAGGTAACCCACTATCAGGAAATCATATATGTCCAAATGGAAGTGATTTTTTTGTCTGCTGCCTCTCTCAACATCAGGATCCCCCATCTGTGAAGGCTCCTCTGGTTCTCTTGTGTGATGCACTCCATAATGGGTTGGCATATTCTTCAGTTAAAGCTCACCTGTCAGCAATTTCTGCTAGTCTGTCCTTAACTCCTTCTATGGCCTCTAAATCTGAGATGAAGCAATTTCTTAAAGGTGTCCTTCATATCAAGCCTCCCAAGGAAGCAGAATTATCCTTCCTGGGACCTCAATTTTGTACTTGAAAAACTGACTCGGGCTCCTTTTGAGCCTGCTTCTGCAACCTCCTTACAACATTGTACCTGGAAGACTGTTCATGTGACTTTTAATTCAGCCAAGAGTGTGTCTGAACTTCAGGATCTCATAGCTATTCCTTTATTTTCCATAGAGACAGGGTGTTTCTTCATACTAATCCTTCTTTTATGTCTAACTGTCTCGATCATTGGATCAGACATTAAACTGATGTCATCTGCCCAAGTAGGTGGTAATTCAGAGGGCATGTAAAAGATGCCATGGCATCTACGGAAAAACAGTTAGGGTAGTTCACCCATACTGTGGCCAAAGTTTCCCCTAGTCAGTATGAATACCACATCAGGTCTCACTTGAAAAGAAGTTGCTGGCCCAGTGGGACTAACCCAGTCATCAAAGTAGATGAACTCTCAGAGCTAAATGTAAATCTCTATGTAACTTGCTTGACAGCAATCTGGGTCACAATTTGAATCCAGGAAATAACAGCAACAGTTCTACTGGCTCCAAAAGGCCTGTCTCAAGCAGTGCACCCCATGGTTCAGTCCTTGGCCACTCTTCTTTGACATTTACTTGTCAGAGGTCAGATCTAATGTTAAGGACTTAAGGCTGACCAAGTTTGTTAAAGACTGCAAATTTGGTGCCATCATAAATCTCCCCAGGGGACACCATGATCCTTCAAGAGGGCCTGCCCCAAACAAACATCTGGTGCCAAAACCACAGAGTAAAACAAAATGCCAAGAAATGCATAATCTTATCCTCCAGGAACCATGTCCCCCATAACAACTATTACATTGACAACACAACCCTGAAAACTGAACCCACAGTCAAGGAGCTAGGAATCTACAACAACAACTAACTGCCCTTTTGATCACCATATATCCAATATTTTTCATCTCACAGCTTATCTAAAGGTATGGCATCCAAGTCCAGTGATGTACAGTATTTATTCCAAAATACTTGGCACTAATTATACAGATTATCAAGTATATTGTCGCTTTCAGGATGTACTTTTCCAACCACTTGTTAGAAATGGATTGACCACCATGCTTTTCTCACTAACAAGGGCATAACTTATAAGAAATGTAAGGACCATCTCAAAGCCTTGTCCCTCTTCTCGGTATTATGTAAGCTACTGAGGGGAGAGCTCTGCCTCATGTAGAGAGCATCCACAGACTCTACCCAGTCAGACCCGTTATACATTTGCAAGTCCAGTGATGGCATAAGCACTCACTCAACAGATCTCAAGCTCTTCAGCAACATAAACAGTACTTGTTGGAGGGTCAGGTGTGTTCAAAAGAAGACTAATTAATCTGCCACAGTCCTCCTTTCAAAAGTACTCCTTTTACCATATTCAAAAATAATTTAGATTGATGGATAGGAAACCACAAATTTACACCTGGTTTAGCACCCTTCTCTCTCATGGCTAGGGTTAACGTGTAAATCTATAAACAGGAAAAAAGCACCAGCAAGCTCTAACCACCTTAAAACATTTAATGTGTTCCACAGCAAGCAAAGCACAACACAGCACATAATGATAACGCTGAAACTACCAGTTCATTTTCGTCTCCAACTTCATCAGAAAAATGCAGACAATCCAAACCCCTCCCCATTTATACCATTGCACACTGCCAAAACTTAAAATCACGTGACACTGAATTCAATTTTAACCCTTTCCTAAACATACCTTAAACACAAGCATAATAAATACAACTTTCCCCTGTTTAAAACACTTTTAAATATCTAAAAACACACTTTCAAAACCTGCAGTAAATAAACAGATGAATATAAAAAAAGAATGCATGTTAAAAATGAATAAATGCATGTAAAACAAAATCAAGTAAAATCAATCTTGCTGAACAATATTTCAAACCACGTGTGTGAAATTCATAACTTCGCTGCTCTTAATTTTAAAACTGGGGCTAGGGAGACCATGTCGTTCAAACCCGGCCACCTAATGGCTTCTAATACCAGTTGCCAGTAAATCTCTCTATATTCCAACATGGTCTCCCAAGAACCACCCCTACCATCCATTACCACTTCATCGAATACAAAAAAAGTGTAAGAAGCACCTTCACAGCTCAAAGTGTGTTTATGTAATGCTCTTCTGTTAGCCCTCCTAATGTCATAAAGGTGTTCATATATTCTTTTCTTTAAACACCTTTCCATCTTACCTATGTAAAACGCTTTACATTTCTTACAGGTTGCAATGTAAACAAGTCCCTTACTTTCACAATTAAAACAGTTTAGAGGTAATGTGTCTACTCCTGTTACTGACAGTAATTTCAGAAGTATCAGCTATAAAAGGGCATTGCTGGCATGCTCCACACTTGAAGGTACCCACTTTTCTAATTAAGTTTACCCCAAGTTTGTTTTCCATAAGGTTCTTAATACATCTACCTTTTCTGAAGATGAATTTTAGTGGAACATCAAATTTTAAATTCAAATCAGAGAGCTTGGAAAATCTGATCCATTCCTTCTGGACAATGTCTCTAATGACCTGCACATCACCACTAAAATCCACAATAAAGGCACTCTCATAGGAGTCACTGTCCCCATTTCTTGTTACCCTTTCTTTTATACCTTTATCACCAGAATGTAAAATTGGTGTAAATCTGTCCTTCCTATGCTGCAATACTTCTTCCTGAATTTCCTTAATCAAGGTCTCTGGGTATCCTCTTTCTAAAAACATACATTTTAGTACGTCACACTCATCCAAAAAATCGTTGTCAGAGGTCATTCGACTACCACGTACATATTGACCCTTCACTATTCTTTTCTTTTGGAAGTATGGGTGGGCACTAGAAAAGTGCAAACATGAATTACAATATGTTTCCTTCCTGTGTATTTTTGATTCAAATCCATTACTACTCTTCCTAACATGGACGTCCAAAAAGTCAATACTGTCATAACCTATCTTATATGTGAATGTAAAAAAAAAATCAGTACTGTTGGAAATGTATTCATAGTCCATAAATTTTTCCTCACTATCTGTCCAAAATATACAGATATCATCAAGGAAATGTTTGTATAGTGCCCAACAATCCTTATATACGGAATTAAACACACAATTTTGCTCACACCAAGCCATCACTAAGTTTGCATAAGTGGGGGCACACATGGCCCCCATGGCAACTCCCTTTAACTGTCAAAAAGCTCCCCTTCAAAACAGAGAAAATTGTTGTTTAATACCAATTCCATTAAGACACTAAAAACATAAATCTCTTTTTCAGGAAAATTATTTCCGTTCCTTTGAATCTCTTCAAAAAAACTCTAAGCTAGCTCTATGGGGAATAGAAGTGAAAAGGCCCACCACATCAATAGTAATAGAAATGACTTATTTGGTTATCTGATTGTCCTTTCCAGTTTTTAAAAAATCCCATGAGTCCTTCAGCACATTACATGCACCCACAGACAGGTTCTTTAACCTGTGACCTAAATATTTAGCAATGGGTGCAGTGACAGACTGACTAGCAGCTACAATGGGCCTCAAGGGGGGGGGGGGGGTCTTGTACATCTTTGTGGACCTTCGGAATTCCAAAGATAGACGGTACTCTTGGTTCCTTGTTGTGTAAGAATCTGAAAGTCTCTATATGTACACAACCCTCCAATACCAAATCACTGAGTGCTATGTAAACCTTTTTGTATGCAATATGCACCTCATTAATAAAGACCTTCACGTAATTGTTGTCCAACAAAATATCCATCATCTTACTGTCGCATGTAATAACATCCATGAGCACCGTGCCCCCACCCTTGTCCAGCTTCATCACCCTCACATACTTGTTTTTCCTAATGGAATCTAAAAGTGTTTTTTCTTCAGATGTCAGGTTAAAAATTAACCTTAACAGAAAGTTTTTCTCTGAGCCGCGGTAGTACAATGGTAGCGTTGTTGCCTCACAGCAAGAGGCTCTCCTGTTCGATTCTCGGCTGGAGTGGGATTCTGCATGTCCTCCCCACGGGCGAGTGGACTCTGAAAGACATGCGTGAATGGGCATGCCTTCGCTGAAGGCTGGGCGTCGGACTGGCAACTCGGCACCATAAAAATCTACTGCCAACCATTAGCGGACCAGAGTTCTGCTGTGGCGACCCCTAACCGGGAAAAGCCGAAAAGACAAACAACAACAGGAAGTTTTTCTCTAAGTTCCATTTCCAAAACATTCTCTAAATTTTTAAGCCGAGGGTGCACAGGGGGATTCCACACACTTTTCCTTCTCAAACCTTCACTCGCAACACCTTGCCCATCCAACAAAAGTTCTAAATTATTCTTGTGGATGAACATTTTCCAAGTCAATTAATACATTACTTAAAGCACACAGCTTGCTGGTGTTTTTTTTCCTGTTTATTGGTTTTGTTTTGGGCACCTCATCCTCATGGACTTGGTTTAACATGTAAATCTCCCAACATATACTTATTCTGTCCATCTCTGGGTTATTTGCACACAAATAAAAACCCTACACACTACCACGGAAATGTAAGCCTATTCTTAAGATCTTCAGAGATCAATAGCCTAGTAAGTACCAGTAAACCTGCAAATATGTGTGTATGCCTGTATAAATAAAGACCATTGTGAGGCGGTCAGGGAAACCTTTTCCACTGTTGCTAAGGAAAATGTTCTAGCAACAGAAAAAAAGATCAGGAGTTGATTAGAAGAATGAGTAATGCTTTGAACTCAAAGCAAAGACCAGTGATGGGAGACAGATGATCAATAAGACTACTAGCAATAATGTGAGGTTAGTGAATGAGGAGGAGGACTGTAAAGCAATTAATCACATTAAATGCAGTTTAAACATGAGCTGTGGTTCTGAAAAAAAAATAGATGAAAGAATTGACACTGGACTGTGTTAAACTGGTGGAAACCTGTCTTCATGACTTTCATGCCTGAAAGTTAAGTAGTGTACTCATCCAAGTAAACAAACCAAGAAATATACACCAAAATATTTCCCCCCAAAAAAGATAAAAAAAAAAAAATATATATATAAATATATATATATATATATATATATATATATATATATATATATAAACAGGAGGAGGGGTGGAAGGTGGGTGTGATTACTGCAGCAGTGAGGAATTTGAACATCTGCTGTTATGGGCAAGTGCACTTTAAAACACCTGTACTATATTCATCATTCCCATTGCTGCAGGAGCCTTTGAGCTACATGGGCTGATTACCAAAGGCTATACAACCTGGGAGGAGGAAAGATATGGATCCAGGAACCCTTGGAGAATGGTCCTAGCCAAACCAGTCCTGGATATAGAAAAGGAATCCTGTTTGAAACAGCTTGTAAAGGTATGAACAGAGGACCACGTAGCTGCCTCTAGAATGCTTCTGAGTTTACCCCTTTTCAATATGCCATCAAAGATGATGCCCTTGCAGAGTGCACCTTGATACTGCCTAGAACTGGTTTACCATGGTGGGTACAAAAAAAAGCAAGAGCTTAGAACAACCATCTGCAATAGCCTGCTTTGACATGGGCTGTCTTTTCTTGGTTCCAACACAAGAAATAGCCGATCAGCTTTTCTGAAGGGCTTGGTTATGTCAAGATAGTACCAGAGCTACCAGTGCATGCCCAGAGTATGTAGAATCCTTTTTGCCAGGTTCTGAGAGTCAGGACAGAACACTGGGAGATTGAAGTCCTCATTCAAAGTAACATCTGAAATAATCTTGGTCAAGAATGAGGAGTTTGTTCTTAATGACACTATCTCTATGAAAGGCCACATAAGATTCACTCACCATGAGAGCTTGCAACTCAGATGTTCTTCTTGCATATGTCAGGGAAATGAAAAAAAACAATTTTCTATGTAATGAATCTGAAATCTATCTGATTTGCAGGTTCAGATGGAGATGTTAACTTTTCCAGCACAAAGTTAAGTTTTCAGGAAGGAATAGACTGTTAGTGCGGTGGTCCCATGCATAACACTCCTTTCAGAAACTGTTATCCTAAAAACATTGAAGAGAGTGGAGGATCCATGGGCAGACATGCCACAATGGGCACAAGAGGTAGCTCAATAGAGAAGTACAAAAGGACTGAAGTTAGAATCTCGCATATATATGAGCCCCAGAGCTCATAATCCTTGATAGGGCCCAGGTTCTCGGCTAGGTAACAACTAGAAAAAAAGTCTTTCCATTATCAAAATAAGGTTTTCTAGTAGCTGGATTCATCATGTGTGAGTAAGTCCAGTTTGTGAGGAAGCTTGTAGCAACTGGCCTTGGCCAATTCCATAATAAATGAGAACCAATGTTGCATGGGCCAAAAGGGAGTCGAGTCAAGTCAAGTCAAAATTTATTTATATAGCACCTTACAGACAAAAAAATGCCACCAAAGTGCTTTACAAAACAATAATCAAAAGCAATAAATAACATATAACATAAAAATTTAACTAAAAATAACAATAACATAAAACAAAACAACATTAAAAATAATTTCACCCCATTAAAGGCCAATTCATAAAAATAAGTTTTAAGATTTTGCTTAAAAATTGTCACAGAAGAAGACTGCCGAATGTATAATGGAAGCTCATTCCAAAGTTTTGGAGCTGCGACAGAAAAAGCTCTATCACCCCTCATCTTTAGTCGTGCCCGGTGAACCACAAGTAGGGACAGATCTTCTGACCGAAGTGTCCGATTGGGAACATAAGCATGGAGCATATCTGCCAAATATACCGGCGCTAAACCATTTAAAGCTTTAAAGGCCAATAACAAAATTTTAAAATGAACCCTGAAAAAAAACAGGTAACCAATGCAATGCAGCCAATACAGGCATTACATGGTCAAACTTTCGTTTGCCCTCCAAGAATTTCCCAGCAGTATTTTGAACAAGCTGCAAACGGGCTAAAACACCTTGACTCACTCCAAATAGAATAGAATTACAATAATCAAGGCGTGAAGTTATAAATGCATGTACAACAACTTCCAAATCACCTTTAGACAAAAATGGTTTTACCTTAGCCAAACGCCTTAATTGATAAAAAGATGACACCACCCCATTTATATGTCCCCTAAAGCAAATATCTTTATCCATCTTCACTCCCAGATTTACAACAGAATCCTTCAGATAAGAAGTTAATACACCACAGTCCACCATAGAAAAATCAGCATGACTAGGACTAAAAAGTACTACTTCTGTCTTCCCTTCATTCAAACTCAAAAAATTTTCTGCCATCCATAGCTTAACCTCACACAAACAATCCAACACCTTTGAAATTGAGCAACCGTCAGCATCATCCAGAGGTAAATACAACTGACAATCATCAGCATTTAAATGAAAATCAATACCATATTTACGCATTATATCACCCAAAGGCAAAATATACACAGAAAACAATAAAGGTCCCAATACTGAACCCTGCGGAACACTCCAAAGAAGATGAACAAAATTAGATGTAAACCCGCCCATCTGAACACAAACCATTCTATCTAGCAGGTAAGATCGAAACCAGTTTAAAGCCAAACCTGTAATACCCACATAATGCTCAAGACGATACAGCAATATTTCATGATCTACTGTATCAAAAGCAGCTGTTAAATCTAACAAAACAAGCAGTACAAATTTTCCACCATCAGTAATAAGAAAAACATCATTTAACACCTTTAGCAAAGCTGTCTCAGTACTATGCATAGGTTTAAAACCAGATTGAAAATTTTCCAAAAAATTATTTTTATTCAGGAAATTTAACAATTGGCCATAGACACACCTCTCCATCACTTTACTTAAAAAAGGAAGCTTAGAGATTGGCCTAAAATTAGACAATACAGATGCATCAAGCCCAGGTTTCTTTAATAGTGGATGAATGATTGCTCTTTTAAAGTCAGCAGGCACAACCCCAGAAACCAAACTGGTATTAATTATTTCCAATAAAACCGAAGCTACTATTGGAAACACATCCATCAAAACTCTTGGAGGTAAAATATCCTCTGGAGAACCACTAAGCTTAACTTCAGACATTAATTTAGTTAAATCAGCCAAAGTTATTGGCTGAAAAACACACAACTTCTCTGAAAAAGACAAAAAAGTATCCAGCAGAGAGCATACAGATACAGCTAATCTCAACTTCAAAACCTTATCCAAAAAAAATTTCAAAAACTCATTACACACTGTGGTTGAAGCCTGAACTGGAAAATAATCTTGTGCATTAAGAACAGAATCAATTACACCATACAAAACCCGCGGGTTATGAGAATTGGCATTAACAAGATTAGAATAATTATGTCCTCTTTGCAGATAATACAGCAGCCTGATAAGCCTTCCAACTTTCCCGAAAGGCAATTAGGAACACATGAAGCCTGCACTTTTTCCATTTCCTTTCACATCTCCTGAATCCCCTCCTTGCAGCTCTAGTAGTGTCCGTTGACCACCAGTTTATCACTGAACTTTTCCTCTTCATACGTAATGGTGCAACAATATCCAGAATATCTTTACAAGTCTTATTAAAATAATTTAACAGACTGTCAGATGAAGAATATTCTGGAAAACAAGTCAACACCTCACTAAATAAAGATGAAAACTTCACTAAGTGTCTTGACTAAAAAAACGACAAAACCTTACTGGTGCAACAGATTTAACAGCATTTATAGGCAGTATAACATCAAATAAAATAGGCTTATGGTCCGAAAACACAGCATCTTGAATAGCCAGATTTGTCACATTGAATCCAAGTGATAGTACAAGATCCAATGTATGACCACTCTCCTGAGTGGCCCCACTAACAAACTGATTTAAGCCAAAAGAATTCACCAGGTCGTTAAACTCCGAAACAAGTGGCTTTCCCGGACAGCACACATGAATATTAAAGTCTCCAAGTAACATAATCTGATCATATTTCAGAACATATTCAGCTAGAAACTCAGAAAATTCTTGAATAAAGTTCTTATCAAATCTCGGGGGCCTATAAATCACTGCACAAAAAAACGGACTTGAATGTCCAAGTTCAAATAAACACAACTCGAAACTGCTGAAAATAGAGGTGGGATAAAGTTGTTTAACTTGTAAATTTGCTTTACAAACTACTGCCAATCCACCACCACGCCGAGATGCTCTTGGTACATTAATGAAACACAATCTGCTGGTACCAACTCCTTCACTGCACTCCATTCACCAGATGTCAACCAGGACTCAGTTAAACAAAACACATCCAAAGTATGTGTCTTAAAAAATTCTTTCAAAATAAATGTTTTGTTAACCACTGACCTGGCATTCACCAGATCCCATTTCAAATTCAAGACCTCAGGCTCCACAACGTCCAAAGCTTTAGGCACTGGTCGCAAATTCTCTAAAACAACCCCTCTCTGACAACACTGCTGATAACATAAGAGGGAAACACGATCCCCCATAGAAGAATCAACGACAGGAATACTCCATAAGCCCACAAAGTCCAACATCTCCCAATCCACCAAGGGCCGAGTAAACATCCGTTTTTCCGTCTTCAAACTACCAGAGAAAGGAGTCACCAAAGCCTTTAGCTTAACCAGCCAACCTCCTCGACAGCCTCGCCTTCTACACTTCCTCAACTTCCTCCTGGAAGAAGAAAAGAACCATGGCACTGTTCCGCTATACTCCAAGAAACAATCCAGGTAAGTAGGGGGTATATTGCAAAATCCATTCACCGAAAACGGCAAATCCAGAAATCTCACAGAAGAACCAATGTCCAAAAGCACTTGACGATCGTAGACTAGTGCTAAATCAGCGTTTTGCACAACACATGCAACAAGCAAACAAAAACAAGAAGCAACAAACAGAGCTAGCGGCAAGCCAACCACACCGGCACCATCTTCGCTCTTTGTCACCAGAACTACTTTGGGAGAATTCCTCTGAATCTTCAGAATTATCATGGATCTCACTGGAAATGGCGGAGATGCATAAATGAACATTCCCTTCCATGGATAAAGGAAAGTATCGGTTTTGAAAGGATGCAATCAGATCTATCCGAGGTGTTCCCCCTTAACTGATCAATTTCTTAAGACTTTCCTCTTTCAATTTCCATTCATGAGGGGCTGTCCTATTCCTACTCAGTGTGTCTGCCACTAAGTTTTCCTCTGATGGAATACAAGATGCTTGGAGAATTAAGTGTCATAGACAGCCTACCTAGAGTCTATAACCTTGCACCCTATTGCCTGGAGTCTATATTAGTTTGCCAAAATGGTATTCAGGAGAACACCTATTCATCGACCCCTAATCAGCAAAACTTGTGTCAGCAATTCACTGAATTTACCAAGGGCAACAAAATAGCTGCCCAAAGGACAATGAACCAACTTTTAGTTGACTCAAATCCACCCAAGTGGGTGGTTTTGCCCCCCTCCCCCATATATACCAACTTCAAGATCACACAAAACTAGAGAAAAGGGCAAACTTCCACAGTTGTCCACTGTGCTTCGGGAACTATTTTGTTGCCCTTAATGAATTCAGCGAATCGTTGAAGCGATTTTCACTGATTACAGGTCACTGAATAGGTGTTCGGTGGAATACCATTTTGGCGACCTAATATGGACCCATTGCTCACAGATGTACCACATCACTGTGGTGTTGTCTGTAATCTCCTGGACAGGGCACGGGACCATAGGTGATGGAGATCATAGCTACCATCTTTTAAATTTGTGTGCTTTGGAATACCTGAAGAATCCCACAGGATTTGCACCTTTAACCCCAAAGGAAACCGCCCCTAAGCAAAATTTGAGGCATTGGTAGTTACTCGACTTGGAGATGGAGGAGAAAAGGGGAGACCTCCATTTGCTTGTATGTGTAGTGGCTCCCTATTGAAATGTCAGTGCTCAAAATGTCAAGTGCTGACATACAAGTAAATAAAAAGAATGAAAATTCAAGAGAGATTAGTTGATTTGAAGGTATACTTTACAGCTACACAGGTAAAGCTCTTACATATAACACAAGCAGAAAGCTTCAATTCAAAGTGAAAAGGGATGATGATGATAATGATAAAGCAAGAAGGTAAAATACTGGGATTTTGGATGCAGATCCTTAAGGAGAACAGTCATACCGAATATTACATTTATAAAGTAGCAGAAAGTATACCAACAGCTAAGCCAACAGGGGAATGCAGGAAGTAATGGAATGGGAAGAGGCCAAGAAGCCTTTTACATTGCAGGCTGGTGACTGCCTTACTTATCAGGAACTAACAGAGTACAGAATAAGAGAAAGGGACAGGGGAATCCTAAATGAGAGACCTGCACTGGTTGAGTTTTTAATTGAATCTAGGTTCATAGGTAGGTACTAGGCTATTGGCCCTAGGGTCTATATAAGCCTAGCCAAAAACATACCCTGGCTTTCGCCACCCAAGAAAATTATTTTCCTGTGCCCCTGTCGAGCAGAGCCACAGACATGATCCCCGGGGTGAATTTCCTATCTCCCATCCAATCATCAAGATTTTTCTTGAAGAGTGCTAATGAGGAGTTTTGTTTGATATAGATAGGTAGTTTGTTCCAGAGTATGGGAAGTCCCCGGGACAGGACTCTATCCCTCCAGCATGTTCTGTTTATTGTGGTGACAAGGTTTAGGTCTCTACAGCGTGTAGCTCGGTGGGATTGGGATTTCTTTAAGTGGAGCGTGTCCAACAGCTCTGGGTTTGACATAGCTTTGTATGTTAGGCAGAGATCACCTATGAGTAGGCGATATGCTAAGAAGTAAAGCTGGAGTTTTTTGAGACTGTCTGCGTAGGGCATCTGTTGGAGGCCAGTAATCCTCTTTGTGAGGTATTTCTGCGGCCTTTCTAGTTGTTGTAGATGTCTTGTGAGGTATTTCTGCAGTCTTTCTAGTTGTTGTAGATGTCTTGTGAGGTACATACCAAAAGGGGCATTGTACTCTATAATGGGTCTAATGAGTGACGAGCAGAGGGGAACAATGACCTCTTTTTTCCTGGATAAGAAACCTTTTGTGATGAGGTGTGCCACGTAGAAGGATTTCCTGACTACTGTGGCGATGTGATTAAAGGAGAGACTACTGTCCACCTGTGTCCCAAGGTCTCATCACACTTTTGGTGTTAAGTAGACTACTACTTATGTGGTAGCTCATGGGTACAGAGTTTTTACCAAAAGGGGATGACAATGCACTTTTTGGCATTGAGCTTGAGGCCATGGCTTTGACACCAGGCATCTGTCTCAGTGAGGCCCTTTTGTAGGATGTCCACATAGTTAGGAGTTTCAGTTATGGCTCCTAGTTTGCAGTCATCTGCAAACTTCGTTAGCCAAAGACCTTCTGTGTTGAGAGGAACCAGGACTGAACCCTGTGGTACTCCACTTGTCAATGGTCTGAAGTCGGATTTGGAGTCTGCTACTTTCACAGTGTAGGTTCTGTCAGTGAGCCAGTTGGCAACCCATCTTGTGACATAGGGATTTATACCTAGTTTACTGAGTTTATCTATAATTCCAGAGTGAGGGACGGTGTCAAAAGCGTTGGCGAGATCTAGATAGGCTGTGTGAACCACCTTACCCTAGACTAAGGCTTTGAAGTCAATCAGGTTTAGGAGACATGATCTGCCTTTTACAAACCCGAACTAGGTGGGGTCCAGAGTTTGGAGATTACCAATGTCTTTGTTTATAAGTTCCATGATGATACATTCCATGGCCTTCCAGACCAGGCTTGTTAGGCTAATGGGGCGGTAGTTCCCGGGACCTATGGTGGCTCCCCCTATGTGGAGTAGGATAACAGACGCTGTGCGCCATTCAGTGGGCACAAAGCCTGACGTGAGGCTATGATTTAACATGGTGCGTAGGTGGGGTGCCAGTTCATTCTGTAGTTCATTAATTGGTTAAATTTAATTCTGGTGGCAGCCAACAAAGCAATTTACTAGAAAATGGAAATCAATAATTTAAACAAATTATACTTGAAGTAGTGAGTACTGTAACAGAAATAAAAGAACAGGAGGTGGGATCTTTAGAAAAGGGTAGGAGTAAATTACATAAAAAAAGGCAAATTCTGGGAACAATAAATGCAGAAAATATTTTGGAGGAAAAATGTGGTTAAAGAGAAGGCAGGAATTGAATAAGTAATGTTGCCTAGATAATAGGATATACAACAATATCTATGATGTATAAGGTTTGTAAATGGAATTTAATAATATAGTTTGATTACCTTTTATATAAACACAAGTTTGCCTACGTCACAAATGACAAGTCAATAAATGTGTTTAAAAATAAATGCTAATCAGCAATGCAGATGAAGCAAGCAACCTGCTTTTCAAACTTCCACTCATCAACAGCTGAGATGTAGAGAGATTAAATCCCTTCAAGTAGGGTATTCCTATATTTTAGAACTACAAGATGATATTCCTCAACAGCTTATGCTGTGGCTTTCTCTCTTTTTGAGACTGTTCACCACTTTCCCATTTGTCTGAGGGTAGTGTGATCTTGCATATGTCTGAATTTCCACCTCTTGTATATCAGTGATATTATATATATATGCAAACATCAAGTATCCACAACTCAAATATATACACCTGTTAATTCTGTCAGTTTGAATATTTCAGGGGGAGGCGTTAGGCCTTAAACTGCCAACATGGTGAGGTTGCAAGCAAGCATTACGGCTGCCTGTATGACTGACCTTCCAGAGGGCTAGCTCCACCCCCCCCACACACACACGTAATGTACTGGAGTAACTTACTACTGTGGGGTAACATATGGACAGAGTCAACCTGAAGGTCCTTTTTTTTTGGCTGGTAAGCACAAGGGCAAATAGCAGTTAGGGAGATGGATAGTCTGGCTTAAAGTAAACTCTTATACCACTATTGGTATAAAAATGGAACAGTTCTCAAAGAAACTCTGTCCCAGTGGAAAATGAGATATGGTCGATTCACCATAAGAGCTTGCAACTCAAACATCCTTTTTGCAGAAGTCAGAGCAATCAGCAAAACTATTTTCCATGTTAAGAACCTCATGCCAGCCAGAGTATCTTGTTCAAATGGAGCAACTGTTAAGCTTGTCCAACACAAAATTAAGATCCCAAAGAGGGCCCATCAGTTTTCTTGGAGGCCTCTTAAGCACATTTCATCAACATTTTGGCATGGGAATGCATGAAAGAGGAGGATCCATGGGCAGACATGCTGAAAGGGACAATAAATGAACCTTGATAGGGGAGCGAGGAAAGGCCATAGGATACTTACACAAATATAAAACCAGAAAACATCTAGCCCTGAATGGGTGATGGCTATGTTGCTGGCACCAACCAGTAATTCTTTTCCATTTGTTAATATATGACTTTCAAGTAACAGGCTCTTCTGCATCCATTAAAACCTGCTGCACAACCTCAGTAAACAGGTGCCTAAATGGAAATAAAACCCTATTACCCAGGCAGTCAAATTAATTTGATTGATGTCTGGATGCAAACACCCCTGTTCTTATGCAAGTAGATACAGTCTGTGTGGAAGCTTACGGTAATTGCTCTTAGCCAACTCCAAAAGGGAGAACCACAGCTGCCTGGGCCAGAAGGGAAGTCATTACAATGATTTTGAGGAATTCCTTCTGAATCTTCAGAAGTATCAGGGATATTAGTGAAAATCTCAGAAAAGCATACAGGAGCATTACTGTACAAGGAAAATAAAAAGACATCTGTCTTCCAGACCTTCCTGCATGGAATCCTGGTGCAAAATTTTGCTAGCTGATTGTTCAGAGAGGAGGAAAAGAGGTCTACTTGATGAACGCTCCACAGATGGATCAAATCTTGGCAGCCCCCCCCGATCTAATTTCCATTCGGGAGACCAGACTAGATTTGGCAAGCAGCACCAAGCCCTAAAGAGCTTTACTGCACTTAAGGGCTTGGTGCTGCTTTCCAAGTCTAGTCTAGTCTTGTCTTGTCTTTCAGTCAGCTCAACTCAAGCTGACAGACAGTCTGAGGACATGGAAGGTGCCCTGAAGCGTTGAAAGTTGGCCAGCTGTTATAGCTTTGGCAGGATATAACCCACACAGGTAAGGCTACTGCAGCAGTGATCAATACGATAACATGGGTTAACTTTTCTAAAACTGAGATACAAATTCCTCAGAGGCACAGGATCTTTGAGAGGAATCTAACAATGTAAAGTACTGCTCAAGCAGGCACAGGATCTTTGAGAGGAATCTAACAATGTAAAGTACTGCTCAAGCAAGTTCTGCAAACTTTTAACAAAGCTCTGCAACCTTGACAGCAGATGGATATGGCAAGCAAGGTAGAACATTACAGAAGAGAGTACTTGCGTATTATCGCAAACAGGTTTTTAATGGCAATAGCCGTTGCTTAACGATCATGAAATATGGTCATGAATGTTGTAGAAATGTTGTATAATATGTGTCCTTGTAGTACAAGAGTTATTTTTTCATGTAGTGATATCAATAAAATGTAAAAAAACATGGTGCTCATGTTTCTATCTGCACTTTACTGCCAGCATTTCTGTTATTTCAAGTCTGCCTGCTGCACTTTTCTTTCTCGTGGCAACAAATATTGTCAAAGTGCCGTTATTTCCACTAGAAACAAATACAACCACTGAATGAGCAATCCACATCACTGCACCATTAATAAAATCAATGATCGCTGTAGAATGTGTTTTAATCAGAACATACCCCCCTTCACAAAGCAAAACAAAATGATCACGGAATCAGCTGTCAACATCATCCACCCTCATAATTTAAAACCATTAAGAATGCAATGGTTCTTGTCAAGATCGCTTAAAAGAATGGTTAAAAATAAAAAAGTTTACCAAAAACAATTTCTCTGTGACTGTTTTCCTTCTCTGAAAAATGCCTTCTACAAACTCTGAATAATCCAACTGACAATACGATAGCAGCTGTAATAACTCAAGCATGCGTCTGTAATGGACGCAAAACAAGAACAGGATTTCTTAAATTTTCATGTTTCTAAAACATTTTTTGGCAGTACTAAGGACTTAGAATAACAGTTTGAACTGTTTAATGCACTCATAATCTCTGGAGGTATGTGCATTTCGCAACCATGAAAATCTGGTTGCGATAATACGCAAGCAACCAGAATAGTAACCAAGGTTGTATCAAAAAATCTTGAAAGAAAAATGAAAAAATGAAGTTACTAGAGCTGCAACAGTGTCCAACCCTTTGGAAGTACCCCAAACTGAAAAACAGATCCATTTAGTTTTTTTGTAATTTTTTCCAGGCATTAAGCCTCTGGACAGAGTCAGTATCAGGACGTCTGGTGGTTCTGAAATAGATATTTGATGCAAATTTATTTGCTTTATTATAGCATTATTCAAGTTTTGCTTTTTGTGATGCCTGGACATTAGTAAGGATGGGAGTGCTATAAAGTAGTGAGGGGAGGACGCAAGTAGTGTCAGGTGTAATGAATTGGTGAGTTTTCTTTCTATAAAGAATCCCTAGTTTGAGTTTTTTATGCAATTTTTGTCTATGCAGGTCAAATTTATTAAAATCCCTAATAACTTGCTATGGGAAATAACTTGAGAGTTTTTTTAAATGTTTTTTCATGAGAGATTGCGGGGGGGGGGGGTGAGGTGTGAATTACAAAACCATATTTCAGTGTCCATTAAAGCTTCCTGGGTAATTGTTTGGAGACATGCCAGGTTGTCTGATGTGCAAATGAGAAATAAAATCACTTGTGAATCACATTAGAGAGGCATGCTGTGCGAATGTGTGGACAGTGTTGTTGAGAATGTTAAAAAGGACGGGATCAAGGATAGAGCCTTGTGGTACACCGGTGGTGACTGTGAGGTATGGAGAGAGGGTGAAGTGCCATTTTACTGACAGATACCTATTGGACAAATTGCTTTTGAACCACAAAATTGTGGGCTGAGACAGACCTAGTAAGGACATCTGATGTAGACGTTTGCCCTGACAAACTGTGGAAGGCTTTAGACAAGTCTGGAAATAAGTATATTACTAGTTTGCCCTTATCTCTACCTTTGCTTACAGAATCATTTGCCACTCTCTCTAGTTTTCTTGACAGTATCTATAAAGGTTAGAAGTGCAATGTTAGTACTTTGGGAAAGACAGAAGCAGTGCTGTGTTGGCTACGGGAGTTTTTCCAGCACAAGATAATTTAGCAATTGTTTCTGAATACATTTTTCAAGTATTTTGGAGAAGGGGGTATGATTGCTATAGGTCTAAAGTTGGTTATGTCTGCTGAATTTCCTCCTCCATGTAGAGGAATAGTGTGAGATTTTTTTCAAAACAGAAGGAATATGGGATTCCTGGACTGACCTATTTATAAGGACTGAGACAGGATAGGCAATGCTACTGGCTGCTATTTTAAGGTACTCACTTGGAAGGTCATCAGCTGAAGTTAGCATGGCTTGAATTCAAGAATACTTTATGGATGTGGGCACATGTTTGAAGGTAAAAGTGCATGTGGTAACATGCGGCTGTTGTGCAGGGTTGGGAATAGATGTTGAACGATTCTTGGTTAGGGATGCTATACTATCTATGAAACAAGAGTTGAGTTCTATTTCAATTACCGAGTTATTGGAAGATGAATTAGAGTTAAATTTTAGTCCTGGATATAAGATTTAACGGCTGACAATTATTTAGGGTTATTGTTCTGAATGTTGCAGTATAATTTTTTTGTCTTCATTTACTTGCTATTTAGTACAGTTGTAGAGCATTCTGAACTTTGAGATATTGTGGTGTTTTTATATTTTTGCCACTTTTTCCATGCCTTTGCTTTACCCAGTTTTTTTCTGTACCCTGCATTAGCATTCTACTCTTTTTAGATAGCCAAATTGCAGGATATGTTTTAGTTTTCCCCTTCTAGCAGGTGCAAAGCTACTTGGGATATTTAGGAAAGATGTACTGAATTCATTTACAGCATTCATCTAAGGGGGGTGGGTTTAGAATGTTCCAGTTAATAGATGATAGTGTAGTAACAAATATTTCTGGGTTAAACTTGAACAGATTATGTGTTTTATAAACATGCTATTTGTCCCTAATCTCAAAAATTTTTCTTCACACAATTTTCTCCAGAGTTTCCATCCACAAGCTTTTACATTAAAAAAAAAATGCTCCGTTTTTTCTTCCTTCACATAAAACAAACACACTCTTTTTCAAGTTTTAATTTTTTTTACACAGTTTACCAGTCTCCATAGGAAATCCTGACACTATTTTGGTGCACCAATTTTTCTGTACTTTAATCACTTCTTCTGGTTGATGTTCTCATTGATTAACCATCTTCTTCTTCTTCTTTTGGCTTTTTCCCAGTTAGGGATTGCCACAGCGGATTGCCCGTCCCTCATGATTGGCAGTGGAGGGTTTTTTTTTTTTTTTTTTTACAGTGTTGAGTTGCCAGCCCGGCGCCCACCTAGGGCCAATTTTAGAGTGTCCATATTGTTTAATCACATTATTATAGGTTCATAGGTAGGTACTAGGCTATCGGCCCAAGGGCCTACGTAAGCCTAGCCAGCAAGGTACCATAGCTTACGCCACCCAAGAAAGTTATCTTCCTGTGCCACTGTCCAGCAGACACACAGAAGTGATCCCTGGGGTGTATTTCCTATTTCCCATCCACTCATCAAGGTTTTTCTTGAAGAGTGCTAATGAAGAACTTTGCTTGACATAGATGGGTAGCTTGTTCCAGAGTATAGGAAGTCTCTGGGACAGGAATCTATCCCTCCAGCATGTCCTGTTTATTGTGGTGACAAGGTTTAGGTCCCTAAAGCATGCAGCTTGGAGGGATTGGGATTTCTTTAGGTGCAGCATGTCCAACAGCTCTGGGTTTGACATAGCTTTATATGTTAGGCAGAGATCACCTTGGAGTAGGCAATATGCTACAGAGTAAAACTGGAGTTTTTTTACGTGGTTGGTGTAGGGCATTTGTTTGAGACCAGTAATCCTCTTTGTGAGGTACTTCTGTGGCCTTTCCAGCTGCTGCAGATGTTTTGTGAGGTACATTCCAAAAGGGGCGCTGTACTCTATAATGGGTCTAATGAGTGACGAGTAGAGGGGAACACATCCTTCAATCTTTCTCTATATCCTTGATTATTTCCATGTTTTTTTTTTGATAATTTTAAATTTTTTTTCATTTCATTCCTAAATTATTTTGCTCTTTATTCTCATTTTCCAGAATGCTTTGTACTTGCATTTAAACACTCTCACTATTAAAATGCTCATTATCTTGATTCACCCATTTTAATATTCTATACAAGTACACAAGTTTAAAGAAGCAGAATACACAACTGGTTTTAGTAAGCCCAACACACCCCTTTATCTTTTCTTATACACAACACATCTCCTTTCACTGGGTTTAATTTTTAACCCTATATGAAAGAACACATCAACTGTACAACTTTGTTTTCATATTTTACTGAGATCATATAAACAATTGACATACACCATGTTTTTCCCCATTAATACAGAATTCTCCAGATAAACCTTTTTCCTGAATTCTAATCTAAATGCCCTCCACAGAAGACATTTCATTCATTTCTGTTTTCAACCCTTCTCATTGCATTATTAATGCATTTTTCCCTAGCAGAGACACTTCATTCATTGAATGCACTGACAGTTTTCACCACATCACCCAAACCCCTTACTTTTAAGTTTATTCAAGGAAATTCCCATTTCCTTTAAGCAGCCATTCAGGCAAACCTATACTTCCCTCACCAGCATTTTGTTGCCATCATCATCTTCCAATTATGTCAAAATAAGTATTACCACCTCCTTTGCAACACATATCTAGCATATTTCATTTTATAAGCAACTTCACTCAATATTGCATTCATCACCAATGCAAACAATATTCCACTAATGGGGCACCATTGTCTTATACCACATATCACATATACGTCTTTACTCAGCCACCCATTCACTAACACTCACCCTACTATTCTGATATGCTGATGTACACGCTCTCCTAATTCTATTAACTGTTCCATACCTACCCATAAAATTCCACAAAGCATGACACAGTATCAGATTCCTTGCTAATATTGCCTACTTCATTTCACGTCCTCCCTTTTACTTACACTATCCAAATGTTCTCAAACAACCAAGAACAATTCTTCAAATTCCTTCCCTATTATATAATATATACTTTCTTCCATAATATCCCTCACCCTTCCTTCCATTCTCCTCTGCATGATTCCCATAAAAAAATTGTGTGTTATTTAATGTGATAGGTCTCCAGTTCTTGGTTTCATTCTTCTCATCTTTTTTCCATACAAATTTGAATATCCCATTGCATAACTATTCATAAAACATTCCTTCAACCATTCATTCAGTATATTTACAACATACCCTTTTTGCCAGTCAATCAATTTCATGTACCTTCCATACACTATACCATCTGGGCCTGGTAATGAACTTAAGTACTTCATCTAATGCAATAAAACTAATTTCTTTATCAAATTCTTCCTTAATTTGATCAGGAAATTTCTTTACTTTTTATTCTGTCTAATTTTCCATCGTCACACTCACATTTCCACATGCTGTACTAAAATACTTAATTTGTTTTCTTTTTCCTCTCTTTTACATTTTTATACCAACATACCCCTTTACCATTTCGCCCACATATGCAGATACTTTTCTCCATTCTTCCTCGTAAATATCTCTGCCTAAAACATTAATGCCTTGTTTTTTTTCACTTTATATAGGTTCTTTTTCTATATCATAATACTCAATGGTATTATTCACTAAATTCAATAATACATCTCTATAAATTTTCTCATATTTCACTTTCTCTTCCCTTTCATACATCAACCTGCCACTGGAAAAAAAATAATTTTTAAATTCAATCTACCACTTAAGAACAGTTTTATATAAAAAAGTCCTTCATGATTTGATCCTTCCATAACTGCAGTACTTCTCATTCTCCAATTTCATTCCATAATCTCATTCCAATTTCATTCCATAATCTCATTTTCTCTTTATATTCCCCTTCCTAATTTAGTGCATTTCTTTTCTTTAATCAGCTCATCCATATTGCTGAATAGCCTGAGAAACTCATCACAACTGTATCACCATCTACAAGTGTCCCCTTCTTTAAGTCCACTGTCTTATGTTATACACAGCTAGCTTATTGCCAATTTTATCACTTCCTGTATTTTTTTTTTTACATTTTGCTGTTTCTTGTGTCTTCCCCTTAAATCACAAAGTCCCCTGCGTTTTTAATTTTCATATTAACCAATTGAACCAATTGATGGAACAGACTGTCATGTTCCTTGCTAGTGCTATATGCACATAACACTATAATTATATAGTGATGTTCACTCCAACTAACATCCTAAATAAGTTAACCTTCCCATCCTTGCATCTACTACTTTCACAGTTTCTTTATTCAACATAGGCACTGCAAAACAGCTTTCACTTCCTATGCTGCATATTATACCTCCACCCCCACAATGTTTCTGATTGCAGTCTTTTTTTCACTTGTCAGCAATCTTTCACCTTCCAACTTAACATCCACATCACATTTACCACACAGTTTCAGTATCCCTGTCCTTCTTAGTGTAAACACTGTTCACATTTACTGAAAATATTCAAGAATTGCTCCTTTTCCTTCTTTTTAAGTTTAAGAGAAGGATTCTAGAATTGTAGTCTTCAAGTTTTATTTTTTCTGGGTGCCTGTACAAATGATCCTTGATCCTCAAGCAGATTTTTCATTACCTTAAGAATTTTTTTGAATTTCTAACCAAACACCTTCTGGCATCTCATCCTGCATGCAAACTCTCTTTTCCTTTTTCCCCTCCATATTTTTTCTTCTACAATTTATTCACCTAGTTCACCCGCTTCTCCTTCCTCGTGTATGTTTTCTTCCTGTACTCTTTCTTTTTCAATAGCTTGTTAATGACAGTCCATACAAAAGAAACTTTTTTTAAACACAGCCTCTATAGAGCCACACATTTTCTTGTTGTATGTCCTTTGCCACAATACGCAGTGTAACCAGTGTGTGGAGAATCATTAAATGAGAAAAGTCCTCACAAAAGTCAAAGTAAACTTTACTGTCATTCAAATCAACAAATGCAATGCATCACTGAATGATATTTCGTTGCCTCAGGATTGTGAGCATTGAAAAACAGTTTTCATAAGAGGTTGAAGGAAGCATAGAATGGAAGAAATTCTAGAAAGTACAGATACAAAATACACACACAGATAACTTACCCACCACCATTTTTAAGATAGAAGCATAACATAATTCACAGTTCCTGTACTTGTGCAAGTAATAATTTAGTTCAGATTGCATAACTTAGATAAATGGAATAATTTAATTCTACGACAGCAAAGACAATCGGATTGCACTTATGGTGTTATCTTGAACTGAAGGTGTGTCGACACTGTTAAGGTTAGTTGTTCCAACACTCTGTTTGCTTGTGGACATGCTTTTTTTTTACATTTCAAAATGGCTTCCAACCTCCACTGTCCAATCCACAAGTTTCTCTCATCTCTAACTTTCAGTGTTACCAGCAGTTTTACACAAACACTACATGTATTTTATCTTTTTCTTCCAGTTTATCAATTCTAAATTGCAAAGTTACATTTTTTTACATTACTAACAGAAAATTGCCCTCTAGATAAATGTTCTTTTTGTCAGTTACAGAAATATCATCAGTCCTTCAGATTAAATTGTAAAGTCATAAAGTCTCTGTCCCTGTACATACATACATACTGTATACATACAGACATATACATGCACGTGTGTGTAAAGACTGCATTATTTTATCTTTAACTACAATAACAGTTACCAATGTGTCCCATGCATAATACAGTCTCAGTTTTTCTTATTTTCGCAGTTGGCCTTCTCTTTAAAAAAAAAAAAAAAAAGGTTAACTTACACTTTACTGCTGTTCTCATGTTACCTGCCATCATTTCTGAATAGGTTTTAACTGCTGCATTCTCTGCTGCCACATCACCTGGTTCCTTTTCCACACGATTACTTTTTAGCATTTCCAAAAAATTATCTGTTATTTCAATCCATGAAACAGCAGAAATGTCACCTGGACTAGTCTGTATGATTATTTTCAATAGATTATCATCCACAAGCCCTCCTCATACCAGTTCAGTTATCTACGCCGCTCTAGTGGAATTGCTTACTTCATTTTACACTGTGACAGCTAAATGGTACTTATTTGTATTACCCACCTAACAAGAATAATTATCTGCATTACAATTTTCTATATCCAACAAATTTTTCTGCAAATTTTCATTTGCAACTCTAAACTCTCCACAGCTTCTCTCTCATCCTCCATGCTGCTACTTCTCCTAGACCACTTCCTTGCTGCTTCTACGATAGCAGCCCTCCAGCCCAGTCCAGCGGCTCCAAACAGAAAAAGTGTAGAAAAAGTTCTCAATGCCCTTGCTAAATTTCACCAAGTACCAAAAAAATAGCATCTCTGATCTCCAATTAAGACAACTCACTAGCCTACTGGGATGAACCCATCAACAAACTATAAATAAAATAAATACAGTGAGTGAATTTCTTATCAGCCAATTCCTAATGGAGGCCGACATGCTGCAACACGTTACTGCCCTCAATATTAAATGTGGAGGATGCATAAGGATGTTTCCAAAACCTGTCAACCACTCTGGATTCCATCAGGAGGATGGACAAGTTTCTGTTGAGCAGTAGCCTTTTTAAAGGCAACCACAACTCTGCAGTCTTGGTTGTGAGCCTCAAACCAAACTAGTGCAACCAATCTTTAGGAGACCAGAGGATACTGAATGGTTTTGCTGGAACAGGTGCCATTAAAATTAACCTATCCCCAAGACACACCATCTTGCCCCGGAGGAGTTACTATTCAGAAAGAGGGCTGGGGCTCCATGAAACCTTGCATTTAGAGAAGACTTGATGTCTGTGGCTTCTCTCTTCTGCCTCATCACTTCTAAGAATTCCTAGAATTTGTCAATATTTGGAATGCAAAGACTCATCGTCTCACTCATCTGTGTCATTAGTGGGGGAACTCCCAGCAGAAGATGAACTGCCTCTCTCCCAGCACCTTAACTTCTTATTCAACCTCAGGAGAGAGAGAGAGACCGGAGGACAAGGAAGATATTTCATTCCAGACATATCCAGTAAGTCCTGCAACAGACCTACCATCATGCTATCAAGGATGGACTTCCAAAGGAGATGCCTCTAGTCAAGCCCATGGTCAACACAAGTCGAGGCACTGACGGTGGCAAAATGCCTTGGCTACATGGGTTTTATCCTGCCAAGGATACAGCAGCCAGCCAGTTTCCAAAGGTTCAGGGCACCTTCCACGCAATCAAACACTATTTAAGCTCAAACTGAGAGGACTACAAAGACAGGTACGGGTGCAAAGTCCAAAATCACACAAGGAATGCTGAGAACAAATCACTTTATGACGCAAAGCTTTCGGGTATGAACCCTTTCTCAATACTAAATACATACATATACACAAAGCAACTGCTTTTATACAGGCCTAGTAGTCATGTGACTGCAGCCAAAGTCACATGACTTATTCAAATGTACAATTTAAAAAATTTAAAGAAACACACTGCAAAAAAGCATTTGTTAAAAAAGAAACTAGACATATACATATATATGATTACATTTCAAAACAATATCTAGCACATATATATTCTTAATTATAAAAATATAAAAATATACATATATACCTATATGTTTAATATAAACTCTAAAATTATTAAAACATAGGTGTACACATACATGTACACAACAGATGCACTTATTAACATCAATGTATAAACATGCTCATATGCACAGGTTAATAAAGGTATCATTTCAACTTCGTTGTAATCCAATAAGAATTGGTTTAATGCTTACTGTACTGTTAAGGCCAGGAGGACTATCAGCTCCCAAACGTACTATCCATTGATATTCTTTAGTTTCAAGAAAATTATTAATATCACCACATCTGAGTGAGGGAATCACCAAATCAATGACCCTAAATCTAAATGTATGCCTGTCCCCACAAGTCTCAATATGCTTATACAAGGCATTCTGACTATACTTCCTCCTGATTTCTGATTTGTGTTCAATAATCCTGTCCTTAAGTCTACGTGTAGTCTTACCAATGTAGTATGCAGGACATACAGAGCATGATGCCATGTACACCACATTGGTAGTAGTACAAGTAGCTCTTACAGAGAATGTATATGTATGGTGTGTAATCGTATGCACATAACTATTAGATTCCACATATCTGATCAAGTCTGAGCAACAGGAGCAGTTGTGACATGCATAGGTACCAAAATTAAGTGTAGGGCAGATGGGTCTATCAAAGCACAAATTCAAAGAAGGACGAAAATCTTTATAGCATAGCATACCCGAAAGCTTTGCGTCATAAAGTGATTTGTTCTCAGCATTCCTTGTGTGATTTTGGATCTTTCTGCAGTTTGTTTTTCTACCATGGGTGCAAAGTCCTTCAGAGCTTCCATGGCAACAGAAAGAGGCTGAGCCCTGAAAGACAATGCTAGAAACATTTATAGGTACACACAATTTATGTGTATGTGTGTATTTTATATATATATATATATATATATATATATATATATATATATATATATATATATACACACATATGTGCACACACACACACACACACACACATATATATATATATATGTATACACATATATATATATATATATATGTATACACATATATATATATATATATATACATATACATACACATACATATACATACATATACATACACACACACACACGTGTAAATATATAATATAATATAAGGTATAGTCTGTACCTGCTGCATGTCCTCACTAAACAGATGCCTAAAAAGAATTGAGATGTTATCAATCCAGGCAGTCAGTTGAAGTTGATTGGGAATGGGATGTATGAAATCTTTCGGATTCTTGTGAATCAGTAGATCGATTCTCTGAGGAAGCCCCTGGCCATTTCCAAAAGAAGGGAGAACCACTGTTGTCCAAGCCAAAAGGGAGTCTCCACAGTGATCTTGGCTGAGCCCTTCTGAATCCTCAGAAGTACCCAGGACATCACTGTCAAAAGGCAGAAAGGCATACAGGAACACCCCTGTCCAAGGAAAAGAAAAAGCATCTGTCTTCCAGGCCTTCTCACATGGAGTCATGCTGCAGAATCTTGCCAGCTGATTGTTAGAGAGAAAGCAGCTGGTCTACTTCAGAAGCTCTCCACAGACTGATCAAATCAAGATCCCTTGATTTAGTTTCCATTTCCGAGGGTCTGCCCTTGTACTGCTTACCTTGTGTGACTGTGTTGTGAAGCTAAATCCCAGTCTACTGTGGCTAGTTTACAAAGGGAGTGCAACCTGGTACCCCTTACTTCTTGATGCACCATATGACTGTGGTACTGTCTGTAACAACAAAGAAATCCCATGGACCAGAGAGGACTTAGACAGTGGAGCATCCTGATCAGGGCAAGAATCTTTTATATTTATGTGCTTGCATCTGTCCTTGGCTCACCACACTTCTTGCACTTTTAACCATCTTGAAATTGTTCCCCAAGCAAAGTCAGAGGAGTGTATGGTGACCGACTGCTTTGGAAAAAGGGGACTCGGATTTAAGGGTATTTGCTGTTTCCACCTAATGATTTCTTTTTTGACAGACCACATCACTGGCACTTGGTGCTGGGACTAAAGAGACTTCATATATTATTTTATTCTTGCTTGTGTGGAGTCTTGCCACTGGTGTCACGAGTATCACAGATGACGTGGGACCCATTATCCTGAGGTAGTCCTTCACAGTGACTGTATTTGGAGCGGAAAATCTAATAAATAGCTACAGATCTATTTTTTTTCCTGTGAAAGAAAAGCTCTTTGAACTGATGTGTTTAGCTGGCACCCTAAGAAAACAATCCTGTATGAAGGAAAAGACCTTGGAATATTCTCTTGGAATTCCAGCCTGTATAAGAGAACACACCCAAGTGAGAGTGTGAATACTACAAAGGGTAAGGCAGAGAACTCTGTGTATGGATCACATTGAGAAAAGCCTGATGTCTGGATGAACAGGGATGTGATAAGCATCTTTTAAATTTAGTGTTACCAAGAAACTTGTAGGAGGAATAAGTAACAGGTTGTAAAGAGCCATCACTTTGAATTTGGGCACTTTTACAAACAGGTTTAGGAAGAAAAGATCCAGAACTGGTTTCTAAGAATTTTCTTTCTTTGGCACTAAAAACTTCCATAACTAAAAATCTCACTTTTCATATCATCTGGGAGATTCTGAGAACATAGCCAAGTAAACCTCCTCAAAAGGGTACAGCCTTGGAAGAAGTATCAACAGAGTCATACACACACTGAAGACAATGAATAGTAACTTGTACAGTAGAAGAAACTAAATTATTTTAAGCAGAAAATGCAAACAAAGCATTCCTCAATTTCACAATTAGTCAGAACAAGCTTTAACATAGAGCCTGACCATTCAAAATTCTGAAAATCAAAGTTGCAGAAGCATGGAAACTTCCTTCTCACTTCTCATAATCTCGTAAACATAGCCAACAAGTAACAGAGCAGCTCCTAAAAATATGATGAATCTGATACACAATGGTCTGAAGTAAAGATCCTTCTGACCTCAAAATCTGAAAGAGAAATCTTTCCTCGGTTTCAAACTTACTTTAGACAAGAGCAGGAAAATTAAGTACTGTGAAACCCGAAAAACTCCATGTCTTCACATTACTCTGTTGTATGGTTTCTAACTTTCTATTTTTGTGGTCAGTTCCAGAGATTAGGGTTCAGTCCTTGTGGAGATGAGATGAACCTTAATTAAATCTAGGTCGAAGCTCCATATGGGTTGGAAACAGAGTTACGTTTTTACTTGCAGAATCAGCTTGCTTTTTTCTAGCACTAACAATCTAATAGTTAAATGATTCATTGATATCACACTTAAAGGACCAATATATGTAAACAATAAAAAAACAAAGTTTCATAAAGGTTTGCTTGATCCAAACCAGCCTGCAACAGAATAAAGTAAATAATTGCAGACTTACTTATTTTTGCCATCTCAAATGCCTTCATTGGGGCAAACATTGATGAAATTTTGTTTTCTTGGAAAGCTAAACATATTTCAACATTGCAGGGCGAGTGCACAACACATGTGGTTAAGTCACCCAACAATATTTTGTCAGATCTTATTCCATTCGCTTTGAATGGAAGACTTGAGAAATTTGAGAGGTCTTAGTACAAATGTCATTCAACGGATTCCAGTGATTCAAATCCAACCCCCCCCCCCCAATGTTTCACATACTGTTAAAGCAGTTTCCATAAATGTTAACAAATTGCTGAGATAACAGACTTTTTACATAGACAACTTCAGTGAGTTTTCAGTTCCTGGCCAGGGTACTCCTTCCACCTTCCCTCCCTCAGTCAGCAAGCATATCATATGTCCTGCCTTTGCTAGGTTCAGCTAATTATTCACCTATGCTTAATTCACCTAATGTTGCTCCTTACTCATTTTACCTGATTAATACTTTTAAAGGCAATAAAAGTAAAAATTAATTTGTCACCTCACAGTATAGGCAAATCTAACCATTCCTGAAAATGTGTTCACATGGTTAACATACAGTAATATTGTTTTAGCAAGTAATCAACAGTGTTATTTCATGCACAGCTTTACATAATGAAATGTTAGTGTGTTTATTAGTGTGCACCTACCTGACAGGCCTCTAATGCAAGTCTCTACTTTCTAGTATTGACTTATTTTATATATCTTAGTAGATGTTTGCATTATGGAATATTTTTGAGATTACTACATTCCTTATAAAGAACATGCACACTTGTCCTGCTCAGTTAATATGAATAGTATTTCTCAATGGACACTACTAAAACCATTTAAACTCGCTCTTGACTAACCTTATGAAGGTCACTTGAAAAGGTAAAAATAGCTCATCACAGGCAGCACGTGCATGGCCTTTTTTGAGCTATTTAAACGTTAACAGAGCGACAGTTTGATTTCAGCCCATCACATCAGTTTTAATTCTATTAATAACAATTTGGGGTGAGTAGTAACTAATTTCCCTGACTCCAAGCTGTGATTACTTTGTGCTTTTTGGAAGCAACCCACAATGGCCATTCTTCAGGTCCCTATTATTCCCTCTCTAAAATCACGCAAACATGTGTGCAACTCAATGACACACTTATCGAAAGAGTACCATGAACTATGGAGCACTGATCACATTTCTGTGTTGCAATGCTTCAGTGTGAATTGGGGACCAATGCACGGGCTATTGTAAGGTCACATTGACCCCGGCAGCTGGCAAACAACTGGGCATATACCAACAATGTACTTGCAAAGCATAGTAAAATGCAAATTATTCCCAAAAGCAATGCTTCAGCCACAAGGGAACAAACAAAACACCTCAACTCAGGCTGCTTAACATAAAACTGTGCCACCAAACACTGCGCACTGGCACCCACCCACATTTGTAACACCGTACAAGGACAAATTACACAACCTCGACTCATACACACTGTCTGCCAACACAGACAAACAGATATAAATGCCCTTTTTGCAGCACGCACCACAAAGCCCCCAGCACACACATGCACACAACTCCATCGTGTTAAAGAAAAAATATATCACAAGGGAAAGAAAAATACATTGTTCATGTGAAATGTGGGGCCTAATCCATGCGGTCAAAGCCCTTTGACTTCAGTCATGGCATTACTTCAGAAAACCTGTTAGTAAGCAAGTTGTGCATCTTACATCAACAGTTATGGCACCACCCATAACCACAGGTGACTAATAATCATTTGTTTGACAACTCCATTCATTTCCACATTGCTAAATTTATCCCACTCAGATCAGTGAAAAACTATGTTACAATCATCATCCATCTCACAAACTTGTCACAGTACATTGTTACTGGACATTATTACACCATCTGAATTACACAAGTACAAATGTAGACCATTAGGGAATCAAAGAAAACTGCCCACCATTCTCCTAAGGAACTTCAGGTACCCTATCAACTGGAAGACTTACACATCCCCTTAACATGCATGCCCAAAGATTTCTGGACTTTATTAAATATAAACTCTCTAAACTAAACTAGTTAGTCAGCACCACAACTAAAGATGACAAAATCCAGGACTTGGCTCCTACCAATATGGGATAGCTCTGTTTCCCACGAACATCCTCCCTAGTCAAATCAGTCACATTCATTAAAACACTAAAGTTGAAAGCACTTTGCAATATCTCTTGCATTCAGAGATTATCATTTAGTTTTAGCAGATTACCATTAGCATAATGTGGCTAAAGTCAAAATCCCCTTTGAACCTGATTTACAGCTGAATTCTATCCACTTGTAAATAGCTGCACAGAAGCATTTGTCCCCTCTGGGGAGAAAACCTTCAAGAAATATAGTTTATAAATTAAACAGCCCAGCACAATCAGTTTGAAAAAAAAAAAAAAAAAACACAGAACTGTACATAGGATATTCAGAGAAACAATACAATTTGGTTAAGAAAGTACAGTTGTTCAAGATGCACTTACCACAACAGTGGACGCTCAGATTCTTCACTGCTGCAGTTGCCTGTACAGCACCATTCTAGCTTCCAAACGTTTTCACCTCCTTCCATACTGTCACTCTGACTGCCTATAGGCAAAGCCCTTTTGAAGGGAAGTATATGAGCTGCCAGAGTGACTAAAAATCTTAAGGATTTTCTTGCCCAAAACAAAAAAATAGCAATTTATCCGGAAGAATATCCAAACTTTGTATCTCACACTAGAACTATATACAGCAATGGAGAATGGTGGGTTAGTACAGTTACTGAAGCAGTGAAGAACTCAAACATCTACTTTTATGGATAAGTGCAACTGTACTATGCTCATCATTCTCAATGCTGCTGCTGTAGTCTATGGGTAGACTACCACTGCTGCTGCTGTAAGTCTATGGGTAGACTACCATAGCTCATCTGACCTGGGAGGAAGGAGGATAAGGATCCAGGAGCCCATGGAGGATGGTCTTAGCAAAGCCCGCTCCAGACTTGGAAAAGGAATCTAGTTTGTAGTACTTCATAAATGTGGAAGTAGAGGAGCAAATTGCTACCTCTAAAATGCTTTTAGAGGCCACTCCATTTTCAGTATGCCATTGTAGAAGCTAAGGCTCTACTGGAATGGCTTATCACTGCCTGGAATATTTTTACTGTGGGGAGAGTAGCAAAACACAATAGCAGAGGACAATCACCTAGAAATAGCCTGTTTAGACACACACTAACCTTTCTAAGAAAAGGAAATAAATAGTTGGTTAGCTTTCCTGAAAGACTTTGTTCAGTCAATATAGTACTAGAGTTGCCTACACAGATCCAGAGTCTCAAAAACATCTTCTCCCTTATTTTTAGGATTTGGATAAAAAACAGGGAGATCAATGGCTTGATTCAATGTGAACTCAAAAAACCTTGGTCATGAAAAAAAAGAGTCTGTGGGCAGGGTGATCCTATCCCTATCCTATCCCTATGGAATACCAGCCAGGGTTCTCCTACCTGAGGGGCTGCAACTCAGACACTCTTCTTGCAGATGCTGGAGCAATGAGGAGAGTAGTGATGAACCTCAAGTCAGCCAGAGAGGCTCACAAGATGACAGTTTCTCCTGCATAAAACTGGGATCCCAAGGAGGGTGAACCTGTTTTCAAGGAGATCTTGGGTGTAAAATTCCTTTCAGAAATTGTTTCACTATACACAGAAAGTGAAACAAGAGATAATCCTGCACATAAGGCAACTGCACAGCTCAAAACCAAAGTCAAAACATCCAAACAAAGAGCCAGCAGACTGACGAGCTGTAAAGATTACTTATTATAAAAAGCACATAAACAGACCGGTTTCAGCTTGACAAAATTTAACAGCCTCAGTGTTAATTTGAGATCATAAAACACTGTGCTTAAATACCTGATGACTACACCAATAAGCCATGTCACTGGTTAATTAATTATAAGTATTCATTTAGTCCAGGTAAAAAAAAAGCACCTAATTATATGATCCACTTTTTCCTTGAGAGTCCAAAAGACTATGCCAACCTCCTTTATTTGTCTTATTTCCTATTATTTTATCAATAATGGTAAATCTAAAGACAGCATTGGGATGATTAATGGTATGCTTAAATAGGGCACTTGTGGGTTTCCTGTTCCTAATACCACTTAGATGTTCTGAGATACGTACGCGCAGGGGTCTTGATGTCTGTCCTACATAAAAAGTATGGCATGTACAAGTTGCTAAATACGAGAGCCAATCTGACCCACAACTGGCAAAAAAAAGGTTATATCATAAACTTGTCCAGTGTTGGTACTAGTAAATTCCTTAGTTTTACTAACAGACTTGCAATGTGTGCAATGCCCACATGGCATCTGTCAATAAATCCCCAATCATGGTCCACTGGGCCCTATCCCAGTTTGGTTGAGGACTATGTTTATAATGGCTCAACTGGGAATTCATATTCCTACCTCTCCTGAAGGAGAACTGACATCTCTCTTAAAATAGATGCTAAGAAATCATCTACCCTCAAGACATTCCAATGTCTCTGAACTATATCCAATAAGATGTCTGTATTGCGGCCATAAGTAGTCAAGAGCTGAAGATGGGGATATTTATTGGTTGGTTTAACTTATATTTGAGCGTATCCTGTCTGTCCATTTCTGATGCCTAATTGCTTGCACTTAAAACATGGCCCATAGGATAACCTCTGTTGTGGAATCTGATGGCGAGGTCCATCCCTATAATGTATGAAGTCCTCTGGCTTGGAGCTTATCCTCTTCACTCGTAAATATTGGGACCTAGGGATATTCTGAAATGTGTGGAGGGTGAAAGCTGGACGCATGGAAAAGGGAGTTGAACTGAGGGTACTTCCTATATACTTGGGTAGCTGAAGTGTGGTCAGCATTCCTGCTGACCAGCGCACATCCAAAAACGTGATGTGGTGTGAATGAAAAGTGGCTGTAAACTCCAAGCCTCATTTACTTTCATTTAGGTAGTTGACAAATTCCCTCAAGTACAACTCATCACTTCTCCATACCATTCAGCAGTCGTCCAAGAATCTTCTCCAGATATCAATTTCATTTAAATACATGTTATGAAGAGGGTCATATATAATGAATACATCCACATATGCCATGAATAAATCAGTGTAAATGGGGGCAAATGATGCCCCCATCGCCGTTCCCTTGATTAGCCAAAAACACTGGTCACCATAAAAGAAAGCATTCTTGGTCAGGATATATTCAGCAAGCCTAATGATGAACGTATTCATACCTGGTCTATATAGTTCAGCCTTCTGAAGCCAGTAGTCAAGGGCCTCCAAACCCACTCAATGAGGTATATTTGTATAAAGGAGGATACATCTAGGGTACATAGTAACCAGCCCGGTTCTAGTTGGTTGTAGGCAATAATGTGGAAGAATTCAGTGGTGTCACGAAGTCTCGATCTTACCCACTGTAGTAGAGGCTTGAGCTTTATAGTTCGATATTGTTATAGGGGTTCAGTAATGGATCCCCTTCCTGAAACAATGGGCCTCCCAGGAGGATGCTCAGCATTCTTATGAATTTTAGGGAGAAAATAAATGTATTGACTAGAAGGATCTTGAATAGTTAGGTGTTTGTATTCCTGTTCAGAAATGATACCTTCTTCCATAGCCTCCATCAAAAAGGACTTTATTCCTCCCCTAAATTTATGGGAGAGATCCAAAGGCATCCTCATATAATACCTTGCACGTCTCCTAATTGCCTCAGAGCCTCATTGTTGTGTTGTTCCCAATTCATGACCACCACTGCTCCCCCCTTGTCCGCTGCCAATAGAATCAGGTTTTTATTGTTGGCCAAACCCATTAAGGCCTTCTGTTCCATCTTTGAGAGATTATTGGGTTTTGGTATGACTTCCTTATAGCTATAATGAAAGTCTGAGTACTGATGTCTGAAACATATGCACCTTAGGGTGCATGGGCACATTAAACTTAGATTTATGATATGTAAATTCCTCCTGCTTGCCATCATAGTCTGAATCCTTAAAGAAAATTCTTAACTTTAACAATCTGTAGAATGCCATCACATCTTGGGCCAACTGATCTTTCGGCACACAAAAAAAAAACAGGAATGAAATTTAATCCTGTTTAGTACCTTTAATTCAACATCTGTTAATTGTACACTGGAAATGTTTAAAACATTGTTCAACACAGTTATGTCCGGACCGTAAGTTCCATTAGTGTCTCCATCTGACTTGTTATTCTTATGTTTTCTAACCCCCTTAACCTGCCTTGATCTAAAGAGTGGGCCCTCTTGGATAGGGGTGAATCCCCTTGGTGCTGTATATCAAGATCAGTGTTGGATGATGTTTCATCCCCTGATGTTCACTCCAGGACAACTGTTTCATCCCCTGATGTTCACTCCAGGACAACTGTTTTGAGTGTGTACCTTTAACTCCTAGTGGGTGTGGCCTGAGCCTTTAAAAATTAAGTTATCACCTTACAATTCTAACAAATACTCATTGACAGAGGTCAAATAGCAATACACTTGTGTTTGCCATCATGTATGCTTCAAGATAAAATATTATGAAACCTTGTATGTAGCATGGTTTTGGAATTATTAATGCAAGTATTCACAAGTAATATTCGACACCTAGAGGAGCAGTAGGAGGTAACTGCAGATGTACCTGGAGGCGTCACTCAGATGTAATGAGGTAATAGAGCGAAGGGACCTGGACCGCTTTAAAATGGATCTGTCTTCTCTTACGTTTACCTCCATTCTGGTGGTATCATTAAACCTGACCTGTTTGTTCACCCTAGAAAATTGGGTTCTCTCATATCTGTGATATCCCTTTGATTTTTGCTTTCAGATATTGTTCCAGATTCATCAGGTCCTCAGATAATTTATCCATACATGTCTGATACACCGGTTCCCCCTAGAAAGATTGAGCTGTTTCACACAGCTTAATAGGTTCTATCATTTCAGACTCAATTGTCCTTTCATAACAGTCCAGTAGAACCTTAATAAAACCCATGGAGGTTTGTTGTTGGGTCTTGGCCCATTCCTCCATTAATTCCACATCAATTGTAGCCACCATGGGTTGCAAATGAACCCTCAAACCTCTAGGAACCAAATTCTTTGCTATATAAGCCTTAAAGAGTTTGGCATGCCAAAAATTGGTCCTTAAGGTACGCATAGATTTGGTTAAATGTTGGAAGTGATTCTCACAATCCAGAGCCCCAGCATTTAAGGAAGATCCCTGACAATGTTGCTCCTCATTGCCCAAACCAAAAAATCCCAGGTCATCTTTATCCGCAGATAATCCCTTCAACAATTTAGTTAACTCCATAATGCAAAATAGCCACTCCGGAACAGTCAATAACTAGTATAAAATATGGTAGTTTATAATCTAAATATGACCCAAAGATATCAAAAGACAGAAAGAAACTACTGACCAAACTCCAGAAGTGTGCGAACCAAATACTCCACAATAAAACCACTGGTATATTGATGCTGTAGAAAATGCTGGTAGTCCATAAAGTAAAGCAAAAATGTTTATTGTAAGACAACAGAAAGCTGTTAAGCGCTTTCGTCCTCAACAAAATAACTATCAGACAAATTAAAATCAAACACAGAACACATCTTAAAGACTTCCTTTGTGCTTCACTTGATAGTAGCCACTTTGATAGTAGCCACTCCCCCTAAGTAAGAAAAAAGTACAGTTTTGTACCTACCATAAATGTAGATGTTCGAAGATCCACATTGCTGCAGTCCTTACACTTGGGTAGTCCGCTGTCCTCGGTCGGCCCGAATATCAAAGTATAAGGCTGACGTCGGTCAGGGCGCATTTGACTGACGTCAGGACGTCAGGGTACAAATGCGCATGACCGACGTCATATCCTCAGTCTTTTCTTGCCCCAGATGTCAGAAGACCCTAAAAATAAAGGTCAAAACCAAAAGACAGCAAACAACCAACCAACCACCCTTGCACTAACTAAATGTACAATATATACAATATACACAATATGTACAACCCAACCCACACAACCACCTCTAACTACAGAGGGGAAGGAGGGAGGGTAAATTGGACTGCAGCAATGTGGATCTTCGAACATCTACATTTATGGTAGGTACAAAACTGTACTATGTTCTTCATCTCACATTGCTGCAGTCCTTACACTTGGGTAGAATCCCAAAGCAGAGGTAAGGGAGGATGGCTAACTACAAGGAAGCAGGAGCAGCCAAAATGCCCTGCAAAACAGCAGTGGCAAAACCAGCCCTGGACTTAGAGTAAAGTGGCAGGTGATAATGCCTAGAGAAAGTATGCACAGAACTCCAAGTAGCTGCCTCCAAAATATCCTTGGTTGCCACTCCCTCAAAAGCTGTTGAAGTGGCAGTAGCCCTAGTGGAATGAGGCCTAATCCCAGCTGGAATCTCCTTGCCATGATGGGAATAACAGAAAGCAATGCAAAACCCAATCCACTTAGAAATAGTTTGTTTTGACACAGGCTTGCCCTGAGAACTCAAAGCAAAAGAAACAAACAACTGCTGAGACTGCCTGAACCCTTTAGTTCTGTCCAAATAATAACGCAACTGCCTGTGAACATCTAAAGTGTGCAAAATCTTTTCCCCTTTATTTTGGGGATTTGCATAAAAAGTAGGCAAATGAATAGTTTGGTTTAAAGCCACACTAGAAACCACCTTAGGCATAAAGGAAGGATTAGTACGTAATGATACCCTGTCCTTATGGAAAATCAAGAAAGGCTCAACCGCCATAAGGGCCTGTAATTCAGACACCCTTCTTGCAGAGGTAATGGCCAATAAAAAAGCAGTCTTCCATGATAAATATTTCAACTCAGCAGTAGCTGCAGGCTCAAAAGGTTGTAGAGTGAGTTTCTCCAACACAAAATTGAGATCCCAAGCAGGAGCAGGAGCTTTTCCTGGGGGTCTTATATTCTTTGCCCCTCTAAGAAATTGCTTGAACAAAGGATGAGAAAACAATGGTGGGTCACAATCATAGTGAGCCGAAGTTGCTGCAGCATGAACCTTAATAGAAGAGAAAGACAAACCTTTGTCCAGTAACTCAGTAAGATATTGAAGAGCCACACTCAAATTAGGCCCAGAAACATCAAAATCTTTGCTGCACTCCAAAATAAAAATCTCTTCCATTTATCCGTACACTTTCCTTGTACTAGGCCTTCTAGCTTCCAAAATAACATTCAAAACTTGCTGAGGAAGTGGAGGCCCACTATGGTTCAAAACAGAATATGCCAGGCTGTTAGGTGCAGAGAGTGAAGCTTGACATTGAGCAAATGGCTGTCCTCCTGTGACAACAGGTGTGGAATCAAGGCAAAGGCCATGGAGGCTTCCGTACTAGACTTCTTAGTAATGGGTACCAGTGCTGTCGAGGCCAATCTGGAGCTATTAAAATCATCCTTGGCTTGTCCTGTCTGACCTTCAGAAGTACCTTTGGGAGGAGAGGCAGAGGTGGAAAGGCATACACATGAAGATTGCTCCAATTGAAAGAAAGAGCGTCCACTCTCCAAGCTGTGGGATGAAACCTTTTGTGCAAAACTTTGGCAGCTGATGGTTTAGTGGAGAAGCGAACAGATCTATGTCTGGAGTTCCCCATGACACTGTCAATTTCTGAAATACATGAGGATCCAATTTCCACTCGTGGGGATCCATAATTGCCTGCTCAACACATCTGCTAAGGAGTTCTGTGCTCCTGGCAGAAACCTTGCCTGAAGATTGAGCTGTAAACTGAGAGCAGTCTCCCACAAAATCATTGCTTGCCTGCATAGAGGATAAGAATCGTCCCCCTTGCTTGTTGATGTACCACATGACAGTTGTGTTGTCTGTTAGAATCAACACCCGTCCTGGAAGAAGGAATTCCTTGAAAGCTATTAATGCAAACTGGACTGCTAACATCTCCTTCATGTTGATATGTAGATGTTGTAGTCTGACAGGCCACTTGTTTTGTATCCACTTTCCATTTAGATGAGCTCCCCAAGCTTTGTCTGAGGCATCTGTCATTAAAATCTGACTCGCCTCTGGCCGGGTCACAGAGAGTCCCTTGTTTAGGTGACATTCCTGAGCCCACCACAAAAATTCCTTCTGAATGCAAGGTATTATTTGAATGACAGTGTCCAGATCCTGGCAGTGCTGTGTCCATACATTTTGAGATACCATTGTAGCTTCCTCATATGCAGTTTGGCATTGGGAAGCACCAGAATACAAGATGCCATGAACCCTAAGGCTTGAAGGACTGTCCTTGCAGTCAGCCCGGACTGATGAGACAGTTGATGGAAGTAAAGGGATAGACTCTTTTGTTTGTCCGGGGTTAAAAGGCCATCTGGGATGCTGTATTCAGTCTCACACCCAGAAAGCACATGTCTTGAGAGGGTACTAGACTGGACTTTATTTCGTTCACAGAATACCCTAGGCATCTTAGCACTGCTATCACATATTCCAAATGATGAAGAAGCTCTTCCCTTCCTTGAGCCAGAATTAGGCAGTCGTCCAAATAAGGACAGATCTGTATTCCTTTTAGTCTGAAGAAAGCTATCACTGGAGCCAGAACTTTCGTGAACACTCTGGGCGCAGTAGATAAGCCAAAGGGCAATGCAGAGAACTGATAGTGAGAAGTCCCAGCTCGAAAACGCAGATACTTTCTGCAACTGAGTCTGATAGGAACATGAAGGTAAGCCTCCTTGAGATCCAAAGTCACCATCCAATGATCTTTGCCCAGCAGAGGTAAAAGCTGCTGCAACGTCAACATTTTGAACTTGGGAATGTCCAGATAAGTGTTGAGGATAGATAAATCCAAAATTGGTCTCCACGTGTTCCCCTTCTTTGGTACTAGGAACAGGCGAGAATAAAATCCTAGGCCCACTTCTGGCAGAGGGACCGGCTGTATGGCCCGTAGTTGGAGCAACAGAGAAACCTGTTTGTGAGCCTCTATTCTTTGTTGAGGAGGAACGTCTGGCATGCCTTTGAAAGGAGGCAAGGTATGGAAATAAAACCTGTAGCCGTGGTGTATGATATCCAATACCCATCTGTCCTGGGTAATTAAACTCCAATTTTCTTTGAAAAGTGCCAACCTTCCTCCCAAAGGTGCTGCCAGACGAGCAGGCTCTGGCAGCTGAAAAGGTAGGTCATTGGGTCTGCTTACGAAAGGACTGACCCCTGGCCTCACCAGAAGCCTGTGCAGGAGAACTCCCTGTTCTAGGCCTGAAAGAGCCCTGAGCTCTGCCCTTACCACGTCTAGATCTACCCCTAGACTGGGAATCATAAGAAGGATACGTCCACCCTTTAGTAGGCCAATTTCTACTAAACTTTGGAGGCTGGACCTGCAAAAAATCTTTAACAATCTGCATAGACTTAGCCTTGTCTTCCATTTTCTTTAAAACTGTCTCAACAGGAGGACCAAACAACACGTCAGATTGTAAAGGAGCATCTAAAATCCTTGTTTTAACATGTTCAGACAAATTCTGATCCCTCAGCCAGGCGTGCCTGCGAAGAACTGACCCAGTGGCAGCCACCTAGACGAGGCCTGTACAGCATCAAAACCACATTGCAAAGAATGCTTACCCACCTGTTCAGAAACATGCACTAAATCTTGCAACTCTTTACAATCAATACCTACTGCCAGAGCATCAACCTTAGACTTCAATTGTGAAAGGAGATAGTTTTGGTATTTCAACATGTGAAACTGGCAATTCAGAGCCCTCATAGCAAGAGTAGAAGAAGTATAGACTTTCTTTCCCCATCTATCCAAGGCCCTAGCCTCCTTGTCTGCAGGAACCGGATTCTTAACAACAGAAGCCTTAACACCTTTAGGCCCCTGGCTAACAGTTTCTGGGTCTGCCCTAGGACTCTTGAAAAGATACTTATGAGCTTCAGGCACCCTGTAATACCTATCCGGCTTAACAGGAGCAGGAGGCAAAGAATCAGGATTAAGAGAAGCCTCTGTAAAAACATCTTCCACTACATCCAAAACAGGAGGTATAGCCAAAGGCCTATGCTGGGGTAAAACAGAAATTCCCTAAGCCTTTTCCTGGAATCAGAGAAGTCCTGACCTTCCCACTTAAAATGCTCCCTCATGGAATGAAGAGTTTCTGAAAAGAAAATCCTCAGGAGGAGTAGCAGAAGGAGTAGAATCATCCACATCAGAATCAGAATAAGGAGAGTACTCCTGCAAGTCTTCAGCCGAAGACTCTGAAACATCTGAAGCCTGCTCAAAACCCCCAGCTCAGGCTCCACCCAAGGTCTCTTATCAGGAGGGGCATAGAACCCCTAATCAAAGTAATCAAATCTTCTGCCATTTTAAGCATATGCTTCTTGGGCACAGTACCTGAAGAGCTAGGGGTAACACCAACTGAAGCTAAACCTGGCCTGCCCCTGGGAGAAGCCTTTGAAACAGAAGGAGAGGGCCTAGCCACCTTAGGAAGGGAGGGAGTATAGTAACCTGAGAAGCCCCTCAGCCTGACTTGTCTCCTGAGAGGCCACATCTTGCAATAATAAGGTCTCACCCTGGGAGTCACACATACCACACTTCAACATATGTCCATTCGAAAAATGAAGCACAGCATGTCCTCTCTCGAAAAATATTTTTTAATTTCTACCTTTTCTAAAAATAACAGTAGGTTGTTCATTAATATGTGTTTTGATACCTCGGTCATGTGTTAGAATTGACCAATTTTTACTCAAAATATGTTTAATATCAGGACTATCAATCGTGTATGTAGAAATAAATGAAGTATTATAACTTTTCCTGTAAAAACAGAGTTTAGGGGTGCAACATTCACGGTGTGCGTTACATCCAATGAAACCTCAGATAAAAAGAGGTATATAAAAATTTCTCTCTTATTTACTACTTCTAAAAGGACATTGTTAACAAGTCTCAACAGGTAGCTCCTCTTTAAAAACATATCTTTTAAGGTATCGCATTCATCTAAAAAATCTTCTGAAAGTGATACCATACGGGCAGCTCGTACAAACTGTACCTTAATAGCTTTTTCTGTTTCTGAGGGTGGATGCGACTATAATGAAGTAGTGAATTTGAATGTGTATGCTTTCGATATATTTTAGATATAAACCTACCATTCTGGTAATCCTTAATTAATTTAAATATCAAGGAAGGCTATCTCATGTAGGTTAAATGAACATGTAAATCTTAAATATGAAGTGGCGGAATCTAAATATCTAATAAATTCACTAATAAGGGCATAGGGACCATCCCATAAAATAAAAAGGTCTCCCAGGAATCGTGTATAATATTTAAATTCAGAAGGAAACAAATATTTCTTCTCCCACTGTAAAACCACTATGTTAGCATAAAGACCACTACACGCAGAACCCATAGCTACCCCTTCCTGTTGTAAAAAAAAATCTTATTAAATAAAATAAAATTGTTCTTAAGGACAGTCTCCATCAACTGGGTATACATTATTACATCAAAATGGTTTATTTTCTTTTCATATAAAAATTCATTAAACCATTCTAACCCCTCCTGGTGGGGAATTACTGAATAAAGATCCTTTATATCAACCGTTACTAACATGTAGGAGCCTTCAAAGGGTATGCGATTAATACCTTTTAAGAAGCTCCATGAGTCTTTACATATATGTGACTCTTGCTGCACAAATTTCTTTAACTTAAAATCTAAGTATTTTGCCAGGGGTTGCGTAATTGACCCCTTAAGAGTCAACTATGGGTCGTATGGGTGGTTGTGATATGCTCTTATGTAGTTTTGGGAGACCAAATATTACTGCTAGTTTGGGATACATAATCAAATAATTCAAAACGTCCATATCAATAAAACCATCAATAGATAGGTCCTGCAATTCATTTTTAATTTTTGAATAGGCACCATTTACCTCACTGATGGATGATCTTCTGTATGCTTTTCCTTCAATATGAACAACATTTTTCTATTATAGTCATCCAGGTTCATAATAGCAACCCCCCCACCCTTATCGGGTTTCAGAATTCTGATTGTGTCAAGCAATCCATTAATTTCTTTTATAAGAATACCCTTCTTGGATATTGTAACCCTCCCCGTTACAATAGGTGGAAAGTGCACTCCTAATATCTAATTCACATATTTTCTCAAATAGGGTGATCATAGGGTGCAAGGGGGGTTTATATGTGCTAGATACAGATAATGAGCTGGTGGGTTGAATAGGGAAGGTATTCTGAAATAAAACCTTAAAATTTATTTTGGGTATGAATTTCAGGTCCATCAAGGTTTGTGATATGTTACTGCGTTGCCATGGGACATAAGTAAAAACCCTTTAGAAAAAACATTACATTGTTCTTTATTAAATTCAATGTTTGAAAAATTATAAACCTTAAAATCACCCATTCTGTTAGTTAAAATAACAAGTGGGTAAAATGGTCTCCACTATCATAGTGAGCGAAATTGCTGCAGCATGAACCTTAATAGAAGAGAAAGACAAACCTTTGTCCAGTAACTCAGTAAGATATTGAAGAGCCACACTCAAATTAGGCCAGAAACATCAAAATCTTTGCTGCACTCCAAAATAAAAATCTCTTCCATTTATCTACACTTTCCTTGTACTAGGCCTTCTAGCTTCCAAAATAACATTCAAAACTTGCTGAGGAAGTGGAGGCCCACTATGGTTCAAAACAGAATATGCCAGGCTGTTAGGTGCAGAGAGTGAAGCTTGACATTGAGCAAATGGCTGTCCTCCTGTGACAACAGGTGTGGAATCAAGGCAAAGGCCATGGAGGCTTCCTAGACTTCAGTAATGGCTACCACTGCTCTCGAGGCCAATCTGGAGCTATTAAAATCATCCTTGGCTTGTCCTGTCTGACCTTCAGAAGTACCTTTGGGAGGAGAGGCAGAGGTGGAAAAGGCATACACATGAAGATTGCTCCAATTGAAAGAAAGAGCATCCACTTCCAAGCTGTGGGATGAAACCTTTTGTGCAAAACTTTGGCAGCTGATGGTTTAGTGGAGAAGCGAACAGATCTATGTCTGGAGTTCCCCATGACACTGTCAATTTCTGAAATACATGAGGATCCAATTTCCACGTGGGGATCCATAATTTCTGCTCAACACATCTGCTAAGCAGTTCTGTGCTCCTGGCAGAAACCTTGCCTGAAGATTGAGCTGTAAACTGAGAGCAGTCTCCCACAAAATCATTGCTTGCCTGCATAGAGGATAAGAATGTTCCCCTTGCTTGTTGATGTATCACATGACAGTTGTGTTGTCTGTTAGAATCAACACCTGCCCTGGAAGAAGGAATTCCTTGAAAGCTATTAATGCAAACTGGACTGCTAACATCTCCTTCATGTTGATATGTAGATGTTGTAGTCTGACAGGCCACTTGTTTGTATCCACTTTCCATTTAGATGAGCTCCCAAGCTTTGTCTGAGGCATCTGTCATTAAATCTGACTCGCCTCTGGCGGGTCACAGAGAGTCCCTTGTTTAGGTGACATTCCTGAGCCCACCACAAAAATTCCTTTGAATGCAAGGTATTATTTGAATGACAGTGTCCAGATCCTGGCAGTGCTGTGTCCATACATTTTGAGATACCATTGTAGCTTCCTCATATGCAGTTTGGCATTGGGAAGCACCAGAATACAAGATGCCATGAACCCTAAGGCTTGAAGGACTGTCCTTGCAGTCAGCCGGACTGATGAGACAGTTGATGGAAGTAAAGGGATAGACTCTTTTGTTTGTCCGGGGTTAAAAGGCCATCTGGGATGCTGTATTCAGTCTCACACCCAGAAAGCACATGTCTTGAGAGGGTACTAGACTGGACTTTATTTCGTCACAGAATACCCTAGGCATCTTAGCACTGCTATCACATATTCCAAATGATGAAGAAGCTCTTCCCTTCCTTGAGCCAGAATAGGCAGTCGTCCAAATAAGGATAGATCTGTATTCCTTTTAGCTGAAGAAAGCTATCACTGGAGCCAGAACTTTCGTGAACACTCTGGGCAGTAGATAAGCCAAAGGGCAATGCAGAGAACTGATAGTGAGAAGTCCCAGCTGCAGATACTTCTGCAACTGAGTCTGATAGGAACATGAAGGTAAGCCTCCTTGAGATCCAAAGTACCATCCAATGATCTTTGCCCAGCAGAGGTAAAAGCTGCGAACCCAAGCATTTTGTAACGACAAAATCTCCATTTTTTATAGAAAATAAAATTTTTTAGGCCCATCACTGGGACATGTATTACCAAAATTTTTTTTCTTTTATATAAAAATTATTAAACCAAACCCTCCTGGTAATTACTGAATAAAGATCCTTTATATCAACCGTTACTAACATGTAGGAGCCTTCAAAGGGTATGTGTAATACCTTAAGAAGCTCCATGAGTCTTACATTAGTGACTCTTGCTGCACAAATTTCTTTAACTTAAAATCTAAGTATTTTGCCAGGGGTTGTAATTGACCCCTTAAGAGTCAACTATGGGTCGATGGGTGGTTGTGATATGTCTTATGTAGTTTTGGGAGACCAAATATTACTGCTAGTTTGGGATACATAATCAAATAATTCAAAACGTCCATATCAATAAAACCATCAATAGATAGGTCCTGCAATTCATTTTTAATTTTTGAATAGGCACCATTTACCTCACTGATGGATGATCTTCTGTATGCTTTTCCTTCAATATGAACAACATTTTTCTATTATAGTCATCCAGGTTCATAATAGCAACCCCCCCACCCTTATCGGGTTTCATAATTCTGATTGTGTCAAGCAATCCATTAATTTCTTTTATAAGAATACCCTTCTTGGATATTGTAACCCTCCCCGTTACAATAGGTGGAAAGTGCACTCCTAATATCTAATTCACATATTTTCTCAAATAGGGTGATCATAGGGTGCAAGGGGGGGTTATATGTGCTAGATACAGATAATGAGCTGGTGGGTTGAATAGGGAAGGTATTCTGAAATAAAACCTTAAAATTTATTTTACGGGTATAGAATTTCAGGTCCATCAAGGTTTGTGATATGTTACTGCGTTGCCATGGGACATAAGTAAAAACCCTTTAGAAAAAACATTACATTGTTCTTTATTAAATTCAATGTTTGAAAAATTATAAACCTTAAAATCACCCATTCTGTTAGTTAAAATAACAAGTGGGTAAAAAATGGTCTCCACTATCAGCTACTTGTACATCATCAATGACTGTATTGTTCAGCATAAAACTTATTTCCTGTTCGACTATTTCCTGTTGCGGAAGTTCCCTCCACCCTTTGGTTGTTCAAACCCCCCCACTCTGTTCCACTGGTTGTTGTTGTTGGGATGGGCTACATAATTCACCCCCCACAAGTTGTTCACTTGGGGGTCTTGTTTTTCAGACGTTCCGAACGTCTTAAAGGGGGATATTCTTCCTAGTCTAAAAAATATTCATCATCATCTTGGTCGTGTGAAAAATGGGTCTGGGGAACATCCTTAGTATTTAACAGTATAGCGCTTACCAGCTTTCTACTGTCTTACAATAAACTTTTTTGCTTTACTTTGTGGACTACTAGCATTTTCTACAGCATCAATATACCAGTGGTTTTATTGTGGAGTATTTGGTTCGCACACTTCTGCAGTTTGGTCAGTAGTTTCTTTCTGTCTTTTGGTGCTTACTGTTTGTCATGGCAGATGTGGAAGATACCATCAACTCCAATCTCCTGTTAAAAGCACTGATTTCAGTACTTTACAATGTGCTGTAGTGGATTTAACTAACATTGTTTTGTCTCTTTCTCACAAAGTGGATCCCCTGACTGCCAAGCCCCCAAATGAGGTAAAATGCTCTACAACTACTTTGCAAGGAGGAGAAATGGCATCTTCCAACTCACAGAACTCCTTGAACCATCTTTTTAGCTTAAAAACTTGTACTGCTGGAGCATCTGGTCTTAGCAACGTTAGTTTGTCTTCTACTTTTATGCCTAATTTAGCTACGAGTCCCACAAGCTCTATTCCTTGTGGGCAATGAACTGCTGACATTTTTTCTGGTACACAAGGCTTGAATACAGTCCCACAGTTAAAAGACTGAATTTCTGCCACTATTTCCCTACAGAATGGACAAGTAAACCAAAATGAGACTGGCAACAAAAAGTTTACATTTACTTTTAGAAGAGTTTGAATATTATTTATCTAAGATAAAACGTTTACAAATGGACAATGCTTATTTTAGATGAGCTCCCAAGCTTTGTCTGAGGCATCTGTCATTAAAATCTGACTCGCCTCTGGCCGGGTCACAGAGAGTCCCTTGTTTAGGTGACATTCCTGAGCCCACCACAAAAATTCCTTCTGAATGCAAGGTATTATTTGAATGACAGTGTCCAGATCCTGGCAGTGCTGTGTCCATACATTTTTGAGATACCATTGTAGCTTCCTCATATGCAGTTTGGCATTGGGAAGCACCAGAATACAAGATGCCATGAACCCTAAGGCTTGAAGGACTGTCCTTGCAGTCAGCCCGGACTGATGAGACAGTTGATGGAAGTAAAGGATAGACTCTTTTGTTTGTCCGGGGTTAAAAAGGCCATCTGGGATGCTGTATTCAGTCTCACACCCAGAAAGCACATGTCTTGAGAGGGTACTAGACTGGACTTTATTTCGCTCACAGAATACCCTAGGCATCTTAGCACTGCTATCACATATTCCAAATGATGAAGAAGCTCTTCCCTTCCTTGAGCCAGAATTAGGCAGTCGTCCAAATAAGGACAGATCTGTATTCCTTTAGTCTGAAGAAAGCTATCACTGGAGCCAGAACTTTCGTGAACACTCTGGGCAGTAGATAAGCCAAAGGGCAATGCAGAGAACTGATAGTGAGAAGTCCCAGCTCGAAAACGCAGATACTTTCTGCAACTGAGTCTGATAGGAACATGAAGGTAAGCCTCCTTGAGATCCAAAGTCACCATCCAATGATCTTTGCCCAGCAGAGGTAAAAGCTGCTGCAACGCCAACATTTTGAACTTGGGAATGTCCAGATAAGTGTTGAGGATAGATAAATCCAAAATTGGTCTCCACGTGTTCCCCTTCTTTGGTACTAGGAACAGGCGAGAATAAAATCCTAGGCCCACTTCTGGCAGAGGGACCGGCTGTATGGCCCTAGTTGGAGCAACAGAGAAACCTGTTTGTGAGCCTCTATTCTTTGTTGAGGAGGAACGTCTGGCATGCCTTTGAAAGGAGGCAAGGTATGGAAATAAAACCTGTAGCCGTGGTGTATGATATCCAATACCCATCTGTCCTGGGTAATTAAACTCCAATTTTCTTTGAAAAGTGCCAACCTTCCTCCCAAAGGTGCTGCCAGACGAGCAGGCTCTGGCAGCTGAAAAGGTAGGTCATTGGGTCTGCTTACGAAAGGACTGACCCCTGGCCTCACCAGAAGCCTGTGCAGGAGAACTCCTGTTCTAGGCCTGAAAGAGCCCTGAGCTCTGCCCTTACCACGCCTAGATCTACCCCTAGACTGGGAATCATAAGAAGGATACGTCCACCCTTTAGTAGGCCAATTTCTACTAAACTTTGGAGGCTGGACCTGCAAAAAATCTTTAACAATCTGCATAGACTTAGCCTTGTCTTCCATTTTCTTTAAAACTGTCTCAACAGGAGGACCAAACAACACGTCAGATTGTAAAGGAGCATCTAAAATCCTTGTTTTAACATGTTCAGACAAATTCTGATCCTCAGCCAGGCGTGCTCTGGAAGAACTGACCCAGTGGCAGCCACCCTAGACGAGGCCTGTACAGCATCAAAACCACATTGCAAAGAATGCTTACCCACCTGTTCAGAAACATGCACTAAATCTTGCAACTCTTTACAATCAATACCTACTGCCAGAGCATCAACCTTAGACTTCAATTGTGAAAGGAGATAGTTTTGGTATTTCAACATGTGAAACTGGCAATTCAGAGCCTCATAGCAAGAGTAGAAGAAGTATAGACTTTCTTTCCCCATCTATCCAACGCCCTAGCCTCCTTGTCTGCAGGAACCCGATTCTTAACAACAGAAGCCTTAACACCTTTAGGCCCCTGGCTAACAGTTTCTGGGTCTGCCCTAGGACTCTTGAAAAGATACTTATGAGCTTCAGGCACCCTGTAATACCTATCCGGCTTAACAGGAGCAGGAGGCAAAGAATCAGGATTAAGAGAAGCCTCTGTAAAACATCTTCCACTACATCCAAAACAGGAGGTATAGCCAAAGGCCTATGCTGGGGTAAAACAGAAATTCCCTAAGCCTTTTCCTGGAATCAGAGAAGTCCTGACCTTCCCACTTAAAATGCTCCCTCATGGAATGAAGAGTTTCTGAAAAGAAAAATCCTCAGGAGGAGTAGCAGAAGGAGTAGAATCATCCACATCAGAATCAGAATAAGGAGAGTACTCCTGCAAGTCTTCAGCCAAGACTCTGAAACATCTGAAGCCTGCTCAAAACCCCCAGCTCAGGCTCCACCCAAGGTCTCTTATCAGGAGGGGCATAGAACCCTAATCAAAGTAATCAAATCTTCTGCCATTTTAAGCATATGCTTCTTGGGCACAGTACCTGAAGAGCTAGGGTAACACCAACTGAAGCTAAACCTGGCCTGCCCCTGGGAGAAGCCTTTGAAACAGAAGGAGAGGGCCTAGCCACCTTAGGAAGGGAGGGGAGTATAGTAACCTGAGAAGCGCCATCAGCCTGAGTTGTGTCCTGAGAGGCCACATCTTGCAATAATAAGGTCTCACCCTGGGAAGACAAAGAAACCTCCGGTGGAGCCACCGGCTCCACCGACACCTCTAAAGAACCGGCGTCCGGTACAGACGGCTCTTCTAGCCTAGGTTTAACTGCCTTGTCCTTGGCGCTCTTCGAAGCGGGCGCCGAGCATCCGACGGCATTTTATAGTTGCACCGCTTCCCAAAGACTAACCTTGCACAATCCAACCTTCTTTATAGTGCGTTTATTAAATCTAGCACAAGAGCGACAGCCAACAACGCCTTGCTCAGGCCCTAAGCAAGGAATACACAAAGTATGATAATCTCTATGCGGTATCTGTTTCCCACAAGAAATGCAATTATTGACTTTTCTGACATCCGGTAAATGACTGAGGCAAGAAAAACTAAAATATTCCCCAACGGGTACTTAGCCAACTTTGAACTCGGTCTGAAACTTCTAAATCGAAAAATCTCAGAACGCCAACCGCACTTGCAATGCTGCTTCTGCATCGGACCATGCGGCAAAAGACTGAGGATATGACGTCGGTCATGCGCATTTGTACCCTGACGTCCTGACGTCAGTCAAATGCGCCCTGACCGACGTCAGTCTTATACTTTGATATTCGGGCCGACCGAGGACAGCGGACTACCCAAGTGTAAGGACTGCAGCAATGTGAGATGAAGAACATCTTAAAAGGGCAATGCAAACTGTGATGTCAATGACAAAATGTTAAATAAATACATGTCAATAGATATATAAAAAAAGAGAAAATATATACAAAAGACCATCCACTTCACAATTTTTTAAAAGAGCAATGAATAAATATATAAATAAATATATATATATATATAAATAAATAATCATCTGTTTGAAGCTCTCAATTTTAAAAGGGAATTAATGGAGAGGGATTAATTTAAACCTGGCCAGTTGTTCGCATTTAATAACAGCTGCCAATATAATTCTCTCTTTTCTAGTAAGGCAGACCATGCACCTCCCCTGATATCCACCGTAACACCATCAATAACAAAAAAAATGTAAAGTATGGTCACTGTTCTCCGAGGTATATTTATACAAAACATTTGTCTCTTTGCCTGTTCTTACTTCATACAAATGTTCATATATTCTATTTTTAAATTTTCTATCAGTTTTTCCAATGTAAAACAATCACATAGGTTACAGAGGGCACAATAAATAATACGTTCAGAGTTACAGTTATACTTGTTTTTTATATGAATCTTAGTGCTGTTGATCATAAATACTGTTCATTCCTTTACAAAGGGACAGTATCGACACATACCACACTTCAACATATGTCCATTCGAAAAATGATTCACAGCATGTCCTCTCTCGAAAAATATTTTTTAATTTCTACCTTTTCTAAAAATAACAGTAGGTTGTTCATTAATATGTGTTCTGATACTTCGGTCATGTGTTAGAATTGACCAATTTTTACTCAAAATATGTTTAATATCAGGACTATCAATCGTGTATGTAGAAATAAATGAATTATTATAACTTTTCCTGTAAAAACAGAGTTTAGGGGTGCAACATTCATGGTGTGCGTTACATCCAATGAAACCTCAGATAAAAAGAGGTATATAAAAATTTCTCTCTTATTTACTACTTCTAAAAGGACATTGTTAACAAGTCTCAACAGGTAGCTCCTCTTTAAAAACATATCTTTTAAGGTATCACATTCATCTAAAAAATCTTCTGAAAGTGATACCATACAAACAATGTTAGTTAAATCCACTACAGCACATTGTAAAGTACTGAAATCAGTGCTTTTAACAGGAGATTGGAGTTGATGGTATCTTCCAAATCTGCTATGACAAACAGTAAGCACCAAAAGACAGAAAGAAACTACTGACCAAACTCCAGAAGTGTGCGAACCAAATACTCCACAATAAAACCACTGGTATATTGATGCTGTAGAAAATGCTAGTAGTCCACAAAGTAAAGCACCATCCAAGTTTAATGTAAGACAATATAATGCATCTGAAAATGGGAGGTTAAATACTAAGGATGTTCCCCAGACCCATTTTTCACATGACAAAGATGATGATGAATATTTTTAGACGAGGAAGAATACCCCCCTTTAAGATGTTCGGAACGTCTGAAAAACAAGACCCCCAAGTGAACTTGAGGGGGGTGAATTATGTAGCCCATCCTCACAACAACCAATGGAACAGAGGGAGGTGGGGTTTGCACAACCATAAGGGTGGAGGGAACTTCCGCAACAGGAAATGGTCGAACAGGAAATAAGTTTTATGCTGAACAATAAAGTCACTGATGATGTACAAGAAGCAGATAGTGGAGACCATTTTTTACCCACTTGCTGTATTTTAACTAAATGCATGAGTGATTTTAAGGTTTATAATTTTTCAAACCTTGAATTTAATAAAGAACAATGTGATGTTTTTTTCTAAAGGGTTTACTTATGTCCCATGGCAACATAGTAACATCACAAACCTTGATGGACCTAAAATTGTATACCCGTAAAAACTTTAAGGTTTTATTTCAGAATTCCTTCCCTATTCAACCCACCAGCTCATTATCTATATCTAGCACATATAACCCCCCTGCACACTATAATCACCCTTGTTGTTGTTGTGTCTTTCGGCTTTTCCCGGTTAGGGGTCGCCACAGCGGAACTCCGGTCTGCTAATGATTGGCAGTAGATTTCTACGTGCCGAGTTGCCAGCCCTGACGCACAACCTTCAACGAAGGTACGCCCATTCACGCATGTCTCCACACAGAAGACGCTCTAGCTGAGAATCGAACAGGACGTCTAACTGTGAGGCGACAATGCTACTGCAGCACCACCACTGCAGTATATACACTATAATCACCGTATTTGCGAAAATATGTGAATTAGATATTAAGAGTGCACTTTCCACCTATTGTAACAGGGAGGGTTACAACATCCAAGAAGGTATTCTTATAAAATAAATTAATGGATTGCTTGACACAATCAGAACTATGAAACCCGATAAGGGTGGGGGGGTTGCTATTATGAACCTGGATGACTATAATAGAAAAACATTGTTCATATTGGAAGGAAAAGCATACAGATAATCATTCGTCAGTGAGGTAAATGGTGCCTATTCAAAAATTAAAACTGAATTACAGGACCTATCTATTGAGGGTTTTATTGAGATGGACGTTTTGAATTATTTGACTGTTATGTATCCTAAACTAGCAGCAATATTTGGTCTCCCGAAACTACACAAGAACATATTCATAACCACCCATGCGACCCTTAGGTGACTCTAAGGGTTCAATTACGCAACACCTGGCAAAATACTTAGATTTTAAGTTAAAGAAATTTGTGCAGCAAGAGTCACATACATGTAAAGACTCATGGAGCTTCGTAGGAGATATCACATACCCTCTGAAGGCTCCTACATGTTAGTAACGGTTGATATAAAGGATCTTTATTCAGTAATTCCCCACCAGGAGGAGTTAGAATGGTTTAATGAATTTTTATATGAAAAGAAAATAAACCATTTTGATGTAATAATGTATACCCAGTTGATGGAGACGGTCCTTAAGAACAATTTTATTTTATTTAATTTAATAAGGAGATTTTTTTACAACAGGAAGGGGTAGCTATGGGTTCTGCGTGTGGTGGTCTTTATGCTAACATAGTGGTTTTACAGTGGTAGAAGAAATATTTGTTTCCTTCTGACTTTTACAAGCATGTTAAATATTCTACACGATTCCTGGGCAACCTTTTTATTTTATGGGATGGTCCCTATGCCCTTATTAGTGATTTTATTAGATATTCAGATTCCACCACTTCATTTTTAAGATTTACATATTCATTTAACCTACATGAGATAGCCTTCCTTGATATTAAATTAATTAACGATTACCAGAATGGTAGGTTTATATCTAAAATATATCGAAAGGACACATATTCAAATTCACTACATTATAGTAGCATCAATCCTCAGAAACAAAAAAACGCTATTAAGGGACAGTTTGTACGAGCTGCCCGTATGGTATCACTTTCAGAAGATTTTTTAGATGAATGTGATACCTTAAAAGATATGTATTTAAAGAGGGGCTACCCCTTGAGATTTAACAATGCCCTTTTAGAAGAAGTAAATAAGAGAGAAAGACATTTTTATATACCTCTTATCTGCGGTTTCATTGGATGTAACACACAGTGAATGTTGCACCCCTAAACTCTGTTTTTACAGGAAAAGATAATACTTTATTTATTTCTGCATACACGATAGTCCTGATATTAAAACATATTTTGAGTAAAAAGTGGTCAATTCTAACATGACCGAAGTATCAGAACACATATTGATGAACAACCTACTGTTATTTTTAGAAAAGGTAGAAATTTTAAAAAAATTTTTGAGAAAGGACATGCTGTGTGAATCATTTTTCGAATGCACGTATGTTGAAGTGTTGTATGTGTCAATACTGTCCCTTTATAAAGGAAGGAACAGTATTTATGATCAACAGCACTAAGATTCATATCAAAAATAAGTTTAACTAACTCTGAATTTATTATTTTTTATTGTGTCCTCAGTAGCCTATGTGATTGTTTTTCATCATCTTCTTTCAGCTGTTCCCATTAGGGGTCACCACAGCGGATCTGTTTCAATTTCTTCCTGTCCTCTGCATACTGCTCTGTCGCACCAACCACCTGCATGTCCTCTCTCACCACATCCATACACCTTATCTTAGGCACTCCTCTTTTCCTGTTACCTGGTAGCTTCATCCTTAGCATCTTTTTCCCAATATACTCAGCATCCCTCCTCAGCACATGTCCAAACCAACGTAATCTTGCCTATCTGGCTTTGTCTCCAAACCTTCCAACTTGGGCTGAACCTCTAATATACGTATTCCTAATCACGTCCACCCTCGTCACACCCAGTGCAAATCTTAGCATCTTTAACTCTGCCACATCAAGCTCAAACGCCTGCCTTTTTGTTAATGCCACTGTCTCCAACCCATATAACATAGCTGGTCTCACTACCCTCTTGTAGACCTTCCCTTTCACTCTTACTGGTACTTGTCTGTCACAAATCCTCCTGACACTCTTCTCCACCCACTCCATCCTGCCTGTACTCTCTTCTTCACCTCTCTTCCACACTCACCATTACTCTGAAAGTACAGTTTTGTACCTACCATAAATGTAGATGTTCGAGTGTACACCCTGCTGCAGTCATCACACTTGGGTTATCCTGTCGTGAGGCGGTCCCGCAGTCGGCCGGAATTCCAAAGTCTTGGTCCAGCGTCGGTTGCTGTTGCTTCTTCCCTGACGTCAGTGCGCTAGGGGTATAAATAATGCATCCAATGCCATTTTCTTCAGTTTTTCTTGCCCCAGATGTCAGGTGCCCCCAAAAAGGTGGTCAGTAATTGGTACCGAATTAAGTAATTTCTGCACAAACACAAAATCCCTCCAGCTATAAACAAATACATCAGGAAGGGAATGTAGAGATGTTAGCCAGTTAGATCAGAGGGGATGGAGGGAGGGTAACCTGGACTGCAGCAGGGCGAACACTCGAACATCTACATTTATGGTAGGTACAAAACTGTACTATGTTCATCGTGTTACCCTGCTGCAGTCATCACACTTTGGTAGAATCCCAAAGCTAAGGATGGGTGGAGGAGTTACAGAGGGTTAGAGGAGGCTAGAAGGCCCTGCAGAACTGCAGTGGTGAAGCCAGCTCTAGTCTTAGAGTAAAGTGGTAAGTGATAGTGTTTGGTAAAGGTATGTACTGAACTCCAAGTTGCAGCTTCCAAAATCTCCTTGGTAGGAACCCCCCTGAGGAAGGCTGTAGATGTATCTGTTGCCCTGGTAGAGTGGGGCCTAATGGTAGCAGGAACTGGTTTTCCATGATGGGTATAGCAAAAACGAATGCAATGTCCTATCCATTTGGAAATGGTTTGTTTGATATGGCCTTCCCTTGTGGAGCTGTAGCATAGGATACAAAGAGCTGGTCAGATTTTCTGAAAGCCTTAGTTTTATCCAAGTAGTAGCGAAGTTGCCTGTGAATGTCCAAGGAATGCAGGAGTCTTTCTCCTTTGTTCTGTGGATTTGGGAAGAAGGTGGGTAAGTGGATGGTTTGATTTAGAGCCACACTGGAAACCACCTTAGGCATGGAGGAAGGATTAGTTCATAGAGAAACTCTAGTCTTGATGGAAAATGAGGAAAGGTTCCACTGCCATTAGTGCCTGCAGCTCTGAGACTCTTCTAGCTGAAGTTATTGCTAGTAGCAGGGCAGTCTTCCATGACAGAAACTGTAGATCTGCAGAGAAAGTTGGTTCAAAGGGAGGTAGCGTAAGTTTTTCCAGAACAAAATTGAGGTCCCATGTTGGTGTAGGTGCTCTCCTGGGAGGCCTAATGTTTTTGCCCCTCTGAGGAACAGCCTTAGAAGTGGATGCGAAAATAAGGGTGGATCCATGTTGTAGTGAGCTGAAATAGCTGATGCGTGGATTTTAATGGAAGAAAAAGAAAGTCCTTTGTGCAACATCTCAGTTAGGTACTGTAGAATCTGAGGCATGTGAGAATGAAGTGTGTTTTGGCCTTTAGCTTGGTTCCAGGCGCAAAACCTTTTCTATTTATCCAGATAGGCCTTCCTGGTGCTGGGCCTCCTAGCTTCCAGAATAACATCCATAACTGCTTGGGAAAGAGGAGCTGGCTGGATGCTTAGGTGATTTGCCATGCAGACAGATTTAAGGTTTTGAGCTGGCTGTGAAGAATCTGATTGTTTTGCTGTGTGAGCAAATGGGCAATTTGTGGTAAAATCCAAGGTAGGCCCTGGGCCATATTTCTCAATAGTGGGTACCAGTGCTGGCGTGGCCAGTCTAGGGCTATGAGTATCAATCAGTCTTGGTCTCTACTTTCTGACTTTCAGAAGCACCTTTGTGAGGAGAGGCAATGGAGAGAAGGCAGATACTGTCAGGTTTTTCCAACTGAATGAGAGTGCGTCCACTTTCCAAGCTTGATGGTGAAGTGTCCTTGTACAAAATTTTGTTAGTTGATAGTTTTGAGGACTGGCAAACAGGTCTATGTCTGGAAGGTCCCATTTTTGAGTTATCATTGCAAATACTTGTGGATCCAGTTTCCACTCGTGGGGGTCCATGATGTTTCTGTTGAGGTCGTCTGCCAATGTGTTCTTTTTTCCTGGCAGGAATTGAGCTTGTAACTGAACTTGGCAGGCCAGAGCTGTGTTCCACGAGGTCATTGCTTGCCTGCATAGAGGGTAGGAGTGTGTACCCCCTTGTTTGTTTATGTACCACATTACTGTGGTGTTGTCAGTCCTTATTGTAAGTTGTCCTGGATGTAATAGATTCTTGAAGGCTGTCAGAGCATTCTGTACAGATAGCATCTCTTTTTGATTGATGTGCAGATTCCTTTGATCTGCAGTCCATACACCTTGAACGCACTGTCCTGCCATGTGTGCCCCCCAGGCATAGTCCGATGCATCTGTTGTCATAGTTTGCCTGTCTGGGGGCAAGGTGAAAGGCTGAACCTTGTTGAGGTGACATGCCTGTGACCACCATAGAAACTCCTGTTGTAGGCAGGGAATGAGAGATATCATTGTGTCCAAGCTGTGGCTGTGTTGAGACCATATGCTTTTTAGGTACCACTGTAATTTCCTCATATGCAGCTTTGCAAATGGTATTAGTAGTATGCAAGATACCATGAAGCCCAAGGCCTGCAGAATTTTTCTTGCAGGTAGTTGGGTCTTTGTTGCCATGGTTTTGAAATATAGAGTCAGTTGCAGTTGTTTGTCTGGCGTCAGATAAGCCTTCTGGGCCGTTGTATTCAAGCAAGCACCCAGGAATGTCATGGTTTGTGAGGGTACTAGTTTTAATTTCTTTTTGTTTACTGTGTACCCCAGGCAATTTAGAAGATGTTTTACAAAAGCCAGATGTTGTAAGAGGTTGACCTTGCTTTCTGCTTGGATGAGGCAGTCGTCCAGGTATGGGTATATTTGAATTCCTCTTTGTCTGTAGTATGCAATTACTGGTGCCAGGCATTTTGTGAAGACCCTGGGTGCAGTAGATAAGCCAAAGGGCAGTGCAGAGAATTGGTAATGCATTGAACCTGCAAAAAAACGGAGGTATCTTCTGCAACTTTGTCTGATAGGGACAATGCAGGTATGCCTCCTTGAGGTCCAACGTTACTAGCCATGCTTTCTTGCCCAACATGGGAAGAAGCTGTTGTAGTGTTAGCATCTTGAATTTGGGTACTTGTAAGAAGGTGTTTAGAATTGAAAGGTCCAGAATTGGTCTCCAGGCATTGTCCTTTCTGGGAACTAGCGAGTCTTGAGTAAAATCCTTGGCCTTGCTCTGGAATAGGTACCAGTTGAATGGCTCTCGCGTTCATGAGAGCTGTAATTTGTTATTGTGCCTCTGCCCACTGATTTTGTGGCAGGTTTGGCATTCCTCTTTTCATTGGCAAGGTGTGAAAATGGAATCTGACATCAAAACGTCAAAACAGTCTACATATTGGGACATTTGTTTGGAAGGACAATAGTATTTCCGTGCTGACATTGGAATACTTATGAACATTTGGACTAATTTTGTTCTTATCGAATTGTAGTTGATACTTATGGACTAACCTTGACTTGCAATTTCTATTTTGGTTTCCCTTCCTAGATATGCTGTTTATATTTGACAACCTTTTTGCATTATATATTGTGATTCTTTGGGTCAATGTGGGTATAAGATGTATTATGTGTTTAACATTTTAATTATTGGTTTTCATCTTTTTACTATATGTCACTATTGGATGTTTTGTCCTACTCGAACTTACTGCAAAGGATTTTTTGGTTACTTATGATTTGAAGTTGATAAAAGGGCCAAGACATATATTTTCTGAATATACATTGCAGGTGCTTGGTTATCCCTGTTTTTGTATATTATAAGGATGTTAACACTGGGGGGGGTTCCCTGACTCTATTGCACATGTATTTATCCTTTATTAAACAATTTGTTGCTCTATTCAAATTGCCCTCGGGAACAGTTAAACTAGTATAAGGAGATTTTTACAATATATATTATTTCTGTGAATGTGTCTGACAGTGCCTTTTAATTGAATTTTCACTTGCAACCGATTTGGATGTGTAGCAACATTGCTTGACATAAAACAAAGCCTTTTAGGGCTGGATTTTTTTCCTTAGGGTAGGGCTATTATGGCTCCTTGGTGTTAGTGGTTACACAACGTGGAATTTGGGACCACAAGACAAGGAACGTAGCATACCTATTGAGACATAAGCAAGGGTTGCCACACCATATGCTTTTGGAAGGTGGTTATAGGATGGTTCACTAAGTACTCTAAAATTTGGAATGGCGAAAAAACTTTGTATTTCAAGATTATTTACAATCTATTTTCTGGCACATCAGCTATTACTTACAGATATATTTCTATACATCTTTGGGTCATATTTATATTATAAATTACCATATTTTATACTAGTTATTGACTGTTCTAGAGTGGTTATTTTGCATTATGGAGTTAACTAAATTGTTGAAGGGATTATCTGCGGATAAAGATGACCTGGGGGTTTTTGGTTTGGGCAATGAGGAGCAACATTGTCAGGGATCCTCCTTAAATGCTGGGGCTATGGGTTGTGAAAATCACTTCCAACATTTAACCAAATCTATGTGTACCTTAAGGACCAATGTTTGGCACGCCAAACTCTTTAAGGCTTAACATAGACAAGAATTTGGTTCCTAGAGGTTTGAGGGCTCGGTTGCAACCCATGGTGGCTAAAATTGATGCGGAATTAATGGAGGAATGGGCCAAGACCCAACAACAAGCCTCCATGGGTTTTGTTAAGGTTCTACTGGACTATTATGAAAGGACAATTGAGTCTGAAATTATAGAATTTGTGAAGCTGTGTAAAACAGCTCAATCTTTCCAGGGGGAAATCGGTGTATCAGACATGTATGGATAAATTATCTAAGGACCTGATGAATCTGGAACAATATCTGAAAGCAAAAAAGGTTAAATATCAAAGGGATATCACAGATTATGAGAGGGGAACCCAGTTTTCTAGGGTGAACAAACAGGTCAGGTTTAATGATACCACCAGAATGGGGGGTAAACGTAAGAGACACAGATCCATTTTAAAGCAGTCCAGTTCTCTTCGCTCCAATAATGAAACATCAGGGGACGAATCATCATCCAACACGGATCTTGATATACAGCACCAGGGGAATTCCCCCTATCCAAGAGGGCCCGCCCTTTAGATCAAGGCAGGTTAGGGGGGTGGAAAACATAAGAAAAACAAGCCAGATGGAGACACTAATGGAACTTATGATCCGGACATAACTGTGTTGAACAATTTTTAAACATTCCCAGTGTACAATTAACGGATGTTGAATTAAAGGTACTAAACAAAGGATTAAATTTCATTCCTATTTTTTTTTTGTGTCGGAAGATCAGTTGGCACAAGATGTGATGGCATTCTGTAAGTTGTTAAATTTAAGAATTTTCTTTAAGGATTCAGGTGATGATGGCAAACAGGAGGAATTTATGCATCATAAATCTAAATGTAATGCACCCATGCACCCTACTGTGCATATGTTTCAGACATCAGTACTCAAGGACTTGCATTATAACTATAAGGAAGTCATACCAAAACCCAATAATCTCTCAAAGATGGAACAGGGTTTGGTCAACAAAGACCTGGTTATATTGGCAGCGGACAAGGGGGGAGCAGTGGTGGTCATGAATTGGGAACAACACAACAAAGAGGCTCTGAGGCAACTGGGAGACGCAAAGTATTATAAGAGGATGCCTTTGGACCCTCTCATAAATTTAGGGGAGAAATCAAGTCCTTTTTGATGGAGGCTATGGAAGAAGATATAATTTCTGAACAGGAATACAAACACCTAACTACACAAGATCCTTCTAGCCAATACATTTATTTTCTCCCTAAAATTCATAAGGATGCTGAGCATCCTCCTGGCAGGCCCATTGTTTCAGGAAGGGGGTCCATTACTGAACCCCTATAACAATATGCAACTATAAAAGCTCAAGCCTCTACTGCAATGGGCAAGATCTAGACTTCGTGACACCACTGAATTCCTCCACATTATTGCCGACAACCAACTAGAACCGGGCTGGTTACTATGTACCCTAGATGTATCCACCCTTTATACAAATATACCTCATTGGGCGGGTTTGGAGGCCCTTGACTACTGGCTTCAGAAGTCTGAACTACATAAATCAGGTATGAATACGTTCATCATTAGGCTTGCTGAATATATCCTGACCAAGAATGTTCTCTTTTATGGTGACCAGTGTTTTTGGCAAATCAAGGAATGGAAATGGGGGCATCATTTGCCCCCATTTACGCGGATTTATTCATGGCATATGTGGATGTATTCATTATATATGACCTCTTCATAATATATATTTAAATGAAATTGATATCTGGAGAAGATTCTTGGATGACTGCTGGATGGTATGGAGAAGTGATGAGTTGTACTTGAGTTGAGTTGTCAACTACCTAAAGGAAAATAAATGGGGCTTGAAGTTTACAGCCACTTTTAATTCACAGCACATCACATTTTTGGATGTGCTGGTCAGCAGGAATGCTGACCACACCTTAGCTACCCAAGTATATAGGAAGTACCCTCAGTTCAAATCCCTTCTCCATGCCTCCAGCTTTCACCCTCCACACATATGCAAGAATATCCCTAGGCTCCAATATTTACGAATGAAGAGGATATGCTTTGAGCCAGAGGACTTCACACATTATAGGGATGACCTCACCATCAGATTCCGCAACACAGGCTATCCTATGGGCCATGTTTTAAGTGCAAGCAATTGGGCATCAAAAATGAACAGACAGGATACGTTCAAATATAAAGTTAAACCAACCAATAAAAATCCCAATCTTCGGCTTTTGACTACTTATGGCCGCTATACAGACATCTTATTGGATATAGTTCAAAGACATTGGAATATCTTGAGGGTAGATGATTTCTTAGCATCTATTTTAAAAGAAGAGATGTCAGTTCTCCATCAGGAGAGGTAGGAATATGAATTACCAGTTGAGCCATTTGAATTCCCAGTTGAGCCATTATAAACAGTCATCAACCAGACCGATAGGGCCCAGAGGACCATGATTGGGGATTTATTGACATGATGTGTGCCATGTGGGCATTGCACACATTGCAAGTCAGTTTGTAAAACTAAGGAATTTACTAGTACCAACACCGGACAAGTTTGATATAACTTTTTTTGCCAACTGTGGGTCAGATTGGCTCATATTTAGCAACTGGTACATGCCATGCTTTTTACGTAGGGCAGACATCGAGACCCCTGCGCATACGTATCTCAGAACATCTAAGTGGTATTAGGAATAGGAAACCCACAAGTGCCCTATTTAAGCATACCATTAATCATCCCAATGCTATCTTTAGATGTACCACTATTGATAAAACAATAGGAAATAAGAGAAATAAAGGAGGTTGGCATAGTCTTTTGGACTCTAAGGAAAAAAGTGGATCATAAAATTAGGTGCTTTATTTTCACCTGGACTAAATGAATACTTATAATTAATTAACCAATGACATGGCTTATTGATATAGCCATTGGGTATTTAAGCTCAGTGTTTTATGGTCTCAAATTAACACTGAGGAAGGCTGTTAAATTTTGTCAAGCCGAAACTGGTCTGTTTATGTGCTTTTTATAATAAGATAATCTTTACAGCTCGTCCCAGTCTGCTCACTATAAACAGAGACAAAAAAGGGGGATCTATGGTAGACATGCTAAACTGGCTGCAAGATGAACCTTCACAGAAGAGTAAGAGGCCAGAGGATAGCAAGTCACACAAATACTTTAGCACCAGTGGTACAAAATCCCGGACAGGCTCTGTTTTTTTTGGCTAGACATCAGCTAGAAAATCTCTTCTGCTTGGCAATACAAGATTTTCTAGTGGCAGGTTTTCTTGCCTCCTTCAGTACCTGCTACATGTGCTCATGAAAATGATGCCTACAATGCATCAAACCTGACTAACTAATGCAATTTAAGTTACTCAAGGTCGGGGTATTTCAAGCTCCGCTTGTCATGTGTGGGTAGCACCAGTCTAAGGAAACTTGCGGTTACTGCTCCTGGCCAATTCCACACAAAAGGGAGAACCAAGCAACAGGGACCTCCAAAGCATTAATGCAAGCAACCTCCACCCCCCCCCCAACACAACCCAAATGACACATAGCCAACAAACTCAGTGTGCCACTCAACCACAGCCCATAAGGCTTAACAATGTACCAAACACTCTAGTCATAGGGGACTCTATAGTCAGGCACACTGATGTTCCACTCACCAGGCTAAACAAGGACAAAGTTACTGTCAGCTGCCTGTCAGGTGCCAGGATCCGGTACATAACGCATGCACTCAGGTCACTCCACAGCAAGTACAAATATGACTCGTCATTGTCCATGTTGGTGTGAATGACCTGAGACATACCTCCCTGGACAACATGAAGAGTGACATGGAGGAGCTTTCTAATCTTGTAGCCCAGGCAGGTATGACCCTAGCCCTGAGTAGCATCCTGCCATCACCCAGAATGATACCACAGTACAAGGACAAAATGATTGACCAACAATTGGCTAAGCTTCTGGTGTCATTCTAAGGGGATCCAGTATGTGTCTGGCTGGGATGACATGATTGACAAATCACGATGCTTTGCCAGAGATGGCCTGCACCTGTCGGCCTTGGAATTCCGGATAATAGCTAAGGCTCTTGCCACCTCTATAGTGCCTTATTTAGGCAAGATTCAAATGACAAATTCACCACTGTAACAGGTACAAGCAAGCAAAATCTGAGGGTAATGCTACTTAATGCTAGAAGTCTAAACCTCAAAATGCACTCACTTTAGGCACTCAAAATGGAGAACATCGACATCTGTGCAGTGACAGAGACCTGGTTCAAGGCTCCAGAGAGCACCCCTGCATTACCAGGCTATAATTCATACCACACCTTTCGGCCACCTAACCTGGACTGAAGCACTAAAGGCAGAGGCATGTCCATATTCATTAAGGATATCCACACCTCCAGGTTAGTTGCTCAGCATAATGCATCTAGATTACCCAAGTGCAACTAACTCTGGGCAAGACCGCAATGCAAATTGTAGCTTACTACAGATCCCCCACCATGTCCCAGGATTCCCACTCCTCATTTCTTGATGCACTGGAAAATATTAGGGTACAACCTAACACCCTAATAATGGGCAATTTCAACTACCCCACCATTAACTGGGAAAACTATTTATGTACCAACTCTTGTGTTCAACGTTTTCTGGAATTCATAAATTCCAATGCCTTGGATCAACTTATCCACACCCCCACCAGGGGCAGCAATATCCTAGACCTGGTCATTACCAACATGGCCAACCTGTGTTCCACACCAGAGGTCAATTCCTCGTTGGTCAGATCAGACCACAAGCAAATCATCCTAGACATCCACATCCCACCCCCACCCCCCATTAGGGAAACCACCGTAAACAATTTCTCCAAAGCCAACTTCATGCTTAAGACAGAAGTGGCAAAGTTCACGACACCCATGTTGACGGACAATAGAGATACGACTGCTGAATCCTATACAATTACACTTTATAAGCACTTACACGAGTGCATGGATCGTGCAATCCCTAACAGAACCAAGATGCTATCCTCCAAAAAAAGGAAGCCAGTCTGGTGGTCCCCTGCTATAAACAAACTCTACAACAGAAGAAAGAAACTGTTGCAAAAAAAAAAAAAAAAAAAAAAACTCTCCAAAGCCAAGAACACAGCATCCCATGGGACCTGACAACATCCCAGGCTGTGTTCTATATGAACTAGAGAACGAACTGGCACCCCACCCAAGTACCATGTTTAATCATAGCCTCACCTCAGGCTTTGTGCCCACTGAATGGCACACAGCAAAGGTTATCCCACTCCACAAAGGGGGAGCCACCACGGACCCTGGGAACTACCACCCCATTAGCCTGATGAGCCTGGTCTGCAAGGCTATGGGGCGTATCATGATGGAACTTATAAACAATGACATTGGTAATCTCCAAACTCTGGACCCTACCCAGTTCGGGTTTGTAAAAGGCAGATCATGTCTCCTAAACCTGATAGACTTCTTTGAAGAGCTCACTAAAGCCGTAGATGAGGGTAAGGTGGTTCACACAGCCTATCTAGATCTCACCAAGGCTTTTGACACCATCCCCCACTCTGGAATTATAGACAAACTCACTAAACTAGGCATAAATCCCTATGTCACAAGATGGGTTGCCAACTGGCTCACTGACAGAACCCACACTGTGAAAGTAGCAGACTAAATCCAACTTCAGACCAGTGACAACTGGAGTACCACAGCGTTCAGTCCTAGGTCTGTTTGGTATCTACTTCTCTTAAGTACAGGCTAACACGGGTGGTCTTTGGCTAACTAAGTTTGCAGATGACTGCAAACTAGGAGCCATAATCAAAACTCCTAACGAAGTGGAAATCCTACAAAAGGGCCTCACTGAGACAGATGCCTGGTGTCAAAGCCATGGCCTCAGGCTCAATGCCAAAAAGTGCATGGTCATCCCTTTTGGTAAAAACTCTGTATCCATGAACTACCACATAGGCGGTAGTCTAACACCGAAAGTGTGATAAGAGACCTTGGGACACAGGTGGACAGCAGCCTCTCCCTTGATAATCACATCGCCACAGTAGTCAGGAAATCCTTCTACGTGGCACACCTCATCACAAAAGGTTTCTCATGCAGGAAAAGAGGTTATTGTTCCCCTCTACTCATCACTCATTAGACCCATTATAGAGTACAATGCCCCTTTTTGTATGTACCTCACAAGACATCTACAACAACTGGAAAGGCCACAGAAATGCCCCACAAAGAGGATTACCGGCCTCAAACAGATGCCCTATGCAGACCATCTCATAAAACTCCAGGTTTACTCTGTCGCACATCGCCTACTCAGAGGCGATCTCTGCCTAACATACAAAGCTGTCAAACCCAGAGCTGTTGGACATGCTCCACGTAAAGAAATCCCAATCCCTCCGAGCTACACTCTCTAGGGACCTAAACCTTGTCACCACAATAAACAGAACATGCTGGAGGGATAGATCCCTGTCCCAGAGACTTCCCATACTCTGGAACTACCTATCTATATCAAACAAAGCTACAAACTACCTATCTATATCAAACAAAGCTCCTCATTAGCACTTTAAGAAAAATCTTGATGACTAGATGGGAGACAGGAAATTCACTCCGGGGATCACTTCTATGGCTCTGCTTGACGGGAGCACAGGAAAATTATTTTCTTGGTTGGCAAAAGACAGGTTACCATTTGGCTAGGCTTACATAGGCCCTAGGGCCAATAGCCAAGTACCTACCTATGAACCAATTTTGCCTGGGTTGGAAGGGAGTCACTACAATGTTTTTTGGAGTCTTTTTGAATCTTCAGAATTACCCTGGAAATGCTTATAGGAACCCTCTGAAAATGGGAATGATACACCCAATCGGTTCTCCAAGCCTGCCTGCAGGGAGTCCTGGAACAGAATTTGCTTAGCTGTCTGTTTTGATAAAGACACAAACAGATCTACCGGAGGAGTTTCCCACATGTGGATTAGTTCCACGAAGACATCTTTGTCAAGCTTCTACTTGTAAGGGTCTCTCCAGGATCTGCTCAGCTTTTCCACCACTGTAATTTGCTGTGATAGTATGCAAGATGCCTGGGTAGTTGAAAAAGGCTGAAGAGCTAACTCCCAAGGTATCACTGCCAGCCAGCATAGGGGGTACAACCTAGTGCCCTCCATTTTATGTACCACATCACTGTGGTGCTGTCTAGAATAATCTGTAGAGAATCCAGGTAGCATATATGATACAGTGATTTTATAGCAGGAATCATAGCAAACATTTGATACTGATGTACGCTGATCTCCCTGAACTATTCCATAGTCCCCGTACTTTTACCCCCTTTGAAACTACTTCCCAAGCAAAACCTGAGAATGCTGTCACTGCAGATTATGTCAGGACAGGTGGAGATAAAGGGAAAGCTGGATTCTAAGCCATCAGATCTCTAAAGCAATGGAGTTTTGACTTAGTGCAAGACTGGAACCTGAATTCTCCAAGGATGAGAATGTTGGGTCCACACGTTCTTGCAGTACCACTGAATCTTTCTTGTACGTAGGCTGGCAAAGGGAATAGTGAGAATCAGAGAATCCAGGAGTGAAATCTCTGGCAGTAGCTAAAGACAGATGAAAAAAGTTCAGGTAGAGATGATGGTGCAAGAGAGGGAAGAAGGTGACCAGAGTTCTGGCAGTCATTCAGAGGCTGGTACCCGACCGTTTTTTTTTTTTTTTTTTGCAAAAAAGCTGTTTTTTGGCATTATTTGACCCTTCCTGCAACATTTTTTTAGGTGTCTGCCTGCAGGTGTTACCACCTGTTTGCTTTGTCTTTTGAAGGAGATAGAGGATTTGGTGGGAATGACACCGGGAACCTGAAATACCCCAGAAGCACCCTGTATTAACTTACACTTCTCATTCTCTTGTTTGAGGACCTGCTTATCAGAAGGTCAAAATAAATCCTCCTTATCAAGGAGGAATTCAAAATTTTGTCTTTAAATCTGGAAACTTCTGATTACATAACCAAATTTTAAATCGGCACCCTAAAGAAGTTCTACGTTCAAGAGGTTGTGAAGCAAAAAACTTTTGCATTTTCAGCATAAACTCCCACATATAGCCTTGACAGTTAAGTATTCTGAAAGCTAATGTAGAAGGACAGTCTCTTACATGATCTAGAAGTTTACCCTCTATCCCCAGGGACTGGATTAGGGGTGGCAAGGAGCCTGTTCACACCAGAAGAAGCTCTAAGATGTGAGAAGACGACACATTAATTTGAGAGACTGGGAATCAGCAGAGGTGACACTGAAAGCATCTTCAAAGTCTGGCAGAATAAGAGAAATGAGGATAGTATGTGGGTCTTCTTGTTCCAATAAATCATAGTATCACCCAATTCAAGGGGTGTATCCTCCTGGTCCTAAGAAAATGTATCCTTTAACTTAAGAGACAGTCTCAGAGAAGGAAAAAGCCTCTATTTGTATATTTTCAGGCTCAATGTCCAAACAGTCAGAGTCCAGGCTGGTGAACCTTGAAAAAGATAAAACCCTATCTCTAACCACATCAGAATCATATGATACAGCATCATTACCATTGGGAGTGGAGGAATAAGGTAGAAAAAGAGGTCATGGGTACCCAGTATCGACCATCTACAACAAAAATTCTGTCCGTAAAACTCCTGGCCAAGGTAAAAACAAGCAATTTTGCAAACAGGATGCCATTTCTCCATTATTACAAAGATTATTTTTTTTCCACTCCTAGGCACATCCTTGGAGGAAGACCTACTAGGTGAAGGCATATCATCCTGAACAAGAGGTCCCTTTCCTTTGCCATCCTGAGAAGACCCTTCCGGAATCTCTCTCACACCTAAAATGGAGGGATCTTCCATGGCTACACTGGACAGTGGAACACAAAAGATGTCTGAACCCACCCCCCCCAACCATAGTGGGCAGCAAGGCTGCACCAGAGGGATTTGTGGAAACTAGTAAGTGACCTGAAGAGCTGGTAACAGCCATTGTAGAGTCACCCACCATTGACTGAGGCATTTACTGAACCAGAAATGAGGACAAGGGCTAGTCTGTTAACTGATTTTTCTTTTTAGGTACACTTGGAAAAGCAAAGTACAGTTTTGTACCTACCATAAATGTAGATGTTAGAGTGTTCAACCTGCCGCAGTCATCACACTTGGGTTATCCTGCCGTCAGGCGGTCCCGCAGTCGGCCCGAATTCCAAAGTCGTGGTCCGGCATCAGTTGCTGTCGCTTCTTCCCTAATGTCATGCGTCAGGGGTATACAAGAGGCACCTGATGCCATTTTCTTCAGTTTTTCTTGCCCCAGATGTCAGGTGCCCCCAAAAGGTAAAAGACAAAAAACGGACCAGCACAGCGATAATGCAGGCAAGGAATATTCATTATAAAATGAATCCCATTAAACAAAATACATCTAAAGTATATCAAATTAACATTTTTGGTAACTGCTGTTCAGATTGGGTCATCTACTTAGCTACATGTACCCGTTCATCATTTTATGTTGGTCAGACGTCCAGACCATTCAAACTGAGGATTAGTGAACACCTCAGCGCCATTAGAAGCCATAGTCTGTCCAATGCTCTTTATAAACACACCATTCAACATCCTACGGCTGTCTTTAAATTTATTATCATTGATAAAATCCAAATGCATAGAAATTTCAAAGCAGGTTGGCATAATAAACTTAATATGGAAACAATGTGGACAACCAGGTTAGGGGCTTTGTTTAAACCTGGATTAAATGAGATGGTATAATATGCTAACCTGCCTTTTCATGCAATGTGTTTGTTAATAAAAACTTTTTTATCTTTTCATTTTTATAATTTTTTATTATTTTGTAAATAGACCTTCACCAATTTTCATGATTTCATTATGTTATGATTTCTATGAAATAGGCCTAGCACATACAATCCATTAAGTTTTTTTGGCAATATTTCTTTGAGTTTTTTTGGCAATCTCTTTGAGTGTCTATATAGGACCAGGATGTTTGTAGCTGGATAACTAATTATTGAACTTTGTTTCAGCACTGAAGAAGGCTGTTTTTACAGCCGAAACCGGTTTGCTTACTATTTATTTTGTTTAATGGGATTAATTTTATAATAAATATTCCTTGCCTGCATTATCGATATAAAAATAAAACAAAACCCTTAGGTACAAGCAAATTCACCACAGAGGTAGTATAGGATAAACTGGTAGAGTTAAGTTCAGTTAGTTCAGAGGGGATGGAGGGAGGGTAACCTGTACTGCAGCAGGGTGAACACTCGAACATCTACATTTATAGTAGGTACAAAACTGTACTATGTTCATCGTGTTACCCTGCTGCAGTCATCACACTTGGGTTGATTCCCAAAGCTAAGGAGGGGAGGTGGAGTCAAACAGGGTTAGAAGAGGCTAGTAGGCCCTGCAAAACTGCAGTGGCAAAACCAGCTCTAGTCTTAGAGTAAAAAGGTAAGTGATCGTGTTTGGTGAAGGTGTGCACTAAACTCCAAGTAGCAGCTTCCAGAATATCCTTGGTTGGCACTCCCCTGAGAAAGGCTGCTGATGTAGCTGTAGCCCTGGTGGAGTGGGACCTAATGTTAGCAGGTACTGGTTTCCCATGATGTGTGTAGCAGAAACGTATGCAATGTCCTATCCATTTAGAAATGGTCTGTTTTGAGATAGCTTTTCCTTGTGATCCTGTAGCATAGGCTACAAAGAGCTGGTCAGTTTTTCTGAAAGCCTTAGTTTTATCCAAGTAGTAACGTAATTGCCTGTGAATGTCCAAAGCATGCAAGAGTCTTTCTCCTTTGTTCTGTGGATTTGGGAAGTAGGTGGGCAAGTGAATGGTTTGGTTTAGGGCCACACTGGATACCACCTTTGGCATAAAGGAAGGATTAGTTCATAGAGAAACTCTGTCTTGATGAAAAATGAGGAAAGGTTCCACTGCCATTAGTGCCTGTAGCTCTGAGACTCTTCTAGCGGAGGTTATTGCTAGAAGTAGGGCAGTTCCATGAAAGAAATTTTAAATCAGTTGAAAAAGCTGGTTCAAAGGGCGGCAGTGTAAGCTTTTCCAGGACAAAGTTGAGATCCCAAGTAGGTGTTGGAGCTCTCCTTGGCGGTCTTAAGTTCCTAGCCCCTCTGAGGTACTGTCTTAGGAGTGGGTGTGAAAATAAAGGAGGATCTGTGCTGTAATGAGCTGAAATTGCCGAGGCGTGGATCTTAATAGATGAAAAGGAAAGTCCTTTGTGTAACATTTCAGTTAAATATTATAGAATCTGAGGAATGTTCGGCTCCAGGAGATTTAGTCTTTTAGTCTGGTTCCAGGAGCAAAATCTTTTCCATTTGTCTGAATAGGTTTTCCTGGTGCTGGGCCTCCTGGCCTCCAGAATGACATCCATAACAGCTTTGGATAAAGGTGTTGGCTAGTTGTTTAGGTAATTTGCCATGCAGCCAGGTTTAAAGTCTTGAGCTGGCTGTGTAGAATCAGATTGTCTCGCTGGGTAAGCAGGTGAGGTATTTGCGGCAAAATCTATGGTGGGCCCTGGGCCCTGGTCCTTAAAATTGGATACCAATGTTGGCGTGGCCAATCTGGTGCAACGAGAATCATTTGTGGCCTATCTCTTTCAGAGGGCACAGGATTTTTAGCCATAGAAGCCTTTGCTCCCTTAGGACCCTGGGATATGGTTTCTGGGTCAGCTACAGGGCTTTTATAAAGAAATTTGTGAGTCAGGTACTCTGTAGTATCTGTCTGGTTTGGCTGGAGCAGGAGGTAGAGAGTCTGGATTCAAACTAGACTCCAAGTAGACATCATCCACAATATCTAAAACAGGAGGAATAGCAAGAGGTCTGTGCTGGAGTAACAGAAGGAACATTCGGAGCATTTTCTTAGAATCTGAGTAATCCTGGCCTTCCCGGTGGAAATGTTCCCTCATGGTATGTAATGTTTCCCCAAAGGAATAGTCTTCAGGGGGAGATGCTGAGGGAATAGAGTCTTCAGCATCAGAATCCTCATAAGGTGGAAAAGTGTAATCCTGCTCTTCAGAAGAATCTGAGGAGAGAAAAACCTGGTCAGAGGATGCATAATCCTCCTCTTGTCTTGGTCTTTTATCAGGAGGGGGATGGGAACCCCCGATAAGGGTAATTAAATCTTCAGCCATCTTAAGCATCTGTTTCTTAGGCATGGGGTCTTGACCTGTTGACTGATTAACAGTTTTCTTTGGTTTTAAAGGAGTTTTAAGTTTAGCATAAGATTTAATGGTGAGAGTAGTCGGTCTGAAGACACCTTCTGCAACCAAAGGTGTTTCCTCTGCACCGGTGTCTAAATCTGCTCTGGTGTCGGTAGATGGCTGCGTCGGCCTAGTAGACTCCGTGTGGGAGTCGGCAGCTGTCTGGGGTTCCAGCTCTGCGGTCGTCAGGGGCTGCATAGGCGCCTCACTGAAAACCGGAGAACCAGTGACAGACCCAGCTGAGGCCTCGGGGTCTGGCTTATTCCTAGGCTGCCTGTCCTTATCCTTGCATTTAAGAATTGCGGTCGTCGGCTGCTCCGACGGCATGATATAACTGAATTTCCTACCAAAATAATGCCATGTGTTTATTAAACCTAGCGCAAAACCGACAACCTGTGACGTTGTGGTCTGGGCCTAGGCAAGGAATACAATAGGAATTAAGTCCTTATGAGGTATTTGCTTCCCACAAGAAATGCAATTGTTAACTTTTTCTGACATCGGACTGAGGCAAGAAAATGTTCCCCAACGGGGTACTTAGCTTTATTGAAGACTTCGGACTGAAATTCAAATCGAAAATCTCAGGTGTCGGTCGACCGGCACTTGCCAACTGCTTCTGCTTCGGGCACCGCGCGGCAAGAAAGACTGAAGAAAATGGCGCTGAATGCCTCTTATATACCCCTGACGCACTGACGTCAGGGAAGAAGTGACAGCAACCGACGCCGGACCAAGGACTTTGGAATTCAGGCTGACTGCGGGACCGCCTGACGGCAGGATAACACAAGTGTGATGACTGCAGCAGGGTAACACGATGAACATCAGCAGAAATGGAGCAAGTATTCATGGTGGAGCAGAGGAAGAAGCCTAAATTGCCAGTAAGCTGTGCTGGAGAGAGTCAGTGACGAGGTTAAACTGTCACCTAGCTTGCACATACACCAAAAATTTCCTACAAAAATAAAGTGCACAAGCAGCATACAAAAATAAAGAACTTAAAAATAAAAATACAAATTGCCAGTAAGAAACAGAGATACCTTCCTCAAGGTGAATTGCTTAATAAAAAGTCAGGTAAATTGTCATGAGGTATACACAAGCACTAACACAACACAAAGTTTCTGCCTTTAAACACATTCCTCAGCTCTCCAAAATGCAAATAATTAGAGTAAATTCTAATTAAAAAGAGAAACAAGCTAGACCTTAAGAGTTATGCCAAGCACAGAAATAGTGTTCCTTCAATGAATAACTTCAACCATTCCTAAAAAGCCAGTGTTCTTAAAGAGATGTACGACAAAAAATACATAGAAAAAACACCAAATATTAAACAAAAATATAAATCTCCCCCAAAGGGAACTTCTGTCAAAAAAGGAAGTCTTAGGCAAACTGCTGTTCATGGGAAGTTTCAGAGCTGCGCCTGCACAATGCAACAAGAAAGCTCTGAAGATTTATAGTCACTCTGGCTTCTTCTATAGTTCCCTTCCAAGAAGCTAAGCTTATAGGCAGCCAGACTGATAAGTGTGGGAGGGGGTGAAAGCTTCTGGAAGCTGTCCGGTTACTGTATTCTTGGTAGGATACACCTACAGTCTACTGCAGCAATGAGAATGATGAACAAAACATCAACTGCAACCAACTGTAGGACTGCACACCTCAAAATATCTACCTGAAATCAAGTGAATGAATAATTTCATAAATAATGGTCTATAAATGTATCTCAGGTCACTGCAGTTAGAGCCCTACAGTGCAACTTATTGTGACTCTCTTCTGCATTCTCAACTTCTTAGCTCGAAAATCAGAGACAAAAAGAGGAATGGATTTGAGTACTTCTCTTACACACACTGAAAAATTACACTTTCATAGGTAGTTATTACGCATGCAGTCCAGTAAACCATTAAGCAACCTAGCCCAGATTCCCAATTACTCTCTCCCTGCTTAAAGGGCTTGCTCAAGACTACTCACTAGGCAGTTCCAAAATGGCTGCACACTGATCAACAGCATAACTTCAGCTTTCCCAATGTGAAACCACAAACTGAGATAAAGGAGTACCATTGAATTTTTTTTGGTAAAATTCAGTTACTGGCTAGTATATACACTGCCTGGATGACAGCAAACAACTTTGGGAATTTTTAAAAGAAAATCAAACAGAAAATGTTAACAGAAAAACAATGTGTGGGAAGTTCAGTAAAACGCAGTTTAAGCTTCAGCTTTGCTTCAAGAGAGGACTACTAGTAATTTAGAGGAATAAATAAATCAAACCTACTCAGAAATTATTAAAATAAATGAAACATTGAAGGAATATATATCAATTCAAAGAAAAGGCTAGAAAAAAATTTAACCAACCATTCAGATGAACTGATAAAATTGCAAAAAATCAGAGGCTGATGAAGAAAAAGCTGGCTGAATATGAGGTTTCTCAAGAACGGTTTAAAAAAATGGTAGTGTTAGAAGACAGAATGCGCAGAGAAAACCTAAGGATTTTCTGCTGTACCACAGAAACTGGAAGGAACAGACTGTTACTTTTATGAAAGCTTAAAGAAGCAACTGGACTGCTGTTCCACAGCAGAACGTGTGGAGAAAGGGCAGAGTGTATGTGCCAAACCTAGCCATGAGAAAGCAGCCAAGACCTATATTAGTGAAGATGTAAACATACCAGCAGAAAGATAACTCTGACAAAATTGTGGCAGAAGGGCAAAATATAAAAAATTGGAGACAGCAGTATATTTGTAGAAAATGATTACTCACTGTACACCAGGCAGAAGAGAAGCAAATGTATCCAACCAATCAGGGGATGTTGAGAGGCAGGTGTGAGATTCAAGCTGTTGTATTGTCTTCAAAGTGCTTTTTCCTGGAGGAACAAAGTCATTTTTTGACACAGAACAGAATAAGGAAGAAATAAAAAAAAATGTATAAAAAAAAAAGCGAGTCAGCAAGCAGAAGGGGACTCTGCTTCTCATTTTTCTGATGGTAAGGTTCAGAGAGACTTTGCCAGTCTCCCAAAGGAAAATACTTAGAGACCGGAAAAAAAAGCACAGGAGTTGACTAGAAGAATCAGCTGTATCTGGGACTTGAACCAAAGTCTGGTTTTGGGAGACTGAGAAAAACAGAAAGATGACGAGCAACTATAAAATTAGTGACTGGAGGACTATAAAGCAGGTTAGCGAATCTGTGAACTATACTTTTGCAAGAAAAAGTGGCTGAAAAACACTGGACTTTTGCAGAACCTTACACTTGTGGATGGACGGTAAAGCATACATCCTACTTTATATCATTATTGTTTAGTTTGACACAAAGGGGGGACCTAAGTAAAACAAATTTTATTCTATTAGTATTTATATAAAACATTTCAAGATAAAAACAAAATGTTATACACAGTAAAAAAGCTGTGTAGTCAGGAGTGTTTTAAAATGTGGGGGCGTCTTCAGTGACTGTTGTACTAAAGTAAACAAGTACTTTTCTTAGTTGTAAAAAAATGTACATTGTACAGTACAACGAGAAAAAAGGATGGAGAAAAGTATACTTAATGTTCATATGCTATGATCTTAGGCTGCTGGGGTGAGTGTGAGTATAAAAGTGCACTGATTATATGTAGAATTTGGATATTTTTTATTTTACAAGGGTGAATTTCTAGATTACAACCTTTGACTCAATCTGTAAAATAGTTTTTGAAAGCATTCTTACAACTGCAATCATATTAGCTGGTTTGTTTTCTACTGGCAAATGGTCAGTGGAACAGAGATGTCTGCAACCAATGGCAGCTGTGCATTCTATTCTGAATAAAATTTATAAAGACTCGCTGCTGGAAATATTTATGTATGACTTAGTTATTGAGCTTCTTCTACCTCTAACCTTGGCAAAATTAACAGTTAAGCTAGGAGGTGATGAGATAAAAACAGTGATGTATAAATCAATCTTCAGGAAACCTCCAGGAACAAAATTGTATCTTGTGGAAGTTTGGAAATTATGAAGGAAAAAATGATGGATGATTTTTTTAACAATACTTTAAAAACAGGGGAAGTACCAATACCTTGGAAGAAACCTGTGGTGGCAGTGTTGCCTAAAGATTGCAAAAACCTTTCAGACCCAACTTCATATAGGCCCATTTCAATTTTAAACCATAATTATAAAGCGTTTATGTCTATACTAACTAAAAGAATAGCAAAGGTATTACTAAAATTGATAGATATGGATTAGTGAGTTTTTTTTTTGGAGTGAAGACAAACATTTGACAACATTAATAGAACAATGATGATCCAGGGGGAAGCAGAATGTAAGAAAATACCTCTGCTGTTGGTGGATCTTGATGCAGAGAAAGCATCTGATGGAGTAAGCTGGGATTTTATGAGAAGGGAATTGGAAGCATTTGCATTCCCTGACAAAATAATAAGGTTAATTAGAAGGATATATGAAGGAAGGATTGCAGGCAAGAATTGAAGTGGGAGGGTTCCTCTCAGACAAGCTGCGTTTGTAAAGAGAAACCAGGCAGGGGTGTCCTCTTTCCTCTTTCTTATCTGGTTTACATTTAGAGCCATTGGCAAAGAAAAAAAGGAACTCAGAAATACATGGATATAATTGGTACGGTTATCAAGAAAAGTTGCCTTTATCTGCAATTATTTTGTACCTGATAAATCCATAAAAGGACATCTCAGTAAAGCAAAAAAACACACGTACAGTCCCAACACAGGAGCAGGCAGAGACAGTTATAAAATCCAACGCATTTATTTGAATAAAAACAGGGATAAGCGCTTTTGCGTATTAGTACGCTTCTTCAGATCACAAAATGAAATAAAGCAGCCTTATTTAAATATAACTGATTAGTCCAATTAATTCAAATCCTCCAATAAGCACTTCACATCAAATTAACCCTTAGTTAGACAGACTTCAGTAACATTGCTCCCTAATAAGTCACAAGAGTTTATACATATAATTTAAAATAGACATATAAAATTCTAATAACAATATAGTCATATAAAACTCCTTTCCTAAAATGTTATGTGCATATATATATATATATATAAATAACTATAATCAAATAAATAAATAAATAAATGTATATAAATGGCAACTATAAATATAGATACAAGCATAATGCAATTAATGTACTAACCTAGAAGTAAATCTTAATTCATGTATAAAGTGCAATATAACAGCATATATCAAACAAATTCCACAGACAAATGCATGGATAAAGCATAGATAAAATCCATAAGTCAGAACTTTGCTTGTTCTTCCAGTTTGTAACGGACAGTCCCTGGTTGGTGTGGTGATCTTTGTTGAGGACATCTCAGTAAAGTGGAACATTTTGAGCCAGTTTCAAATCTTTTCAGGATATAAAATGAATGAAGATAAAACAAAGGCTACAGTGTAAATTATGTAGTCAGAAATGAATTGGTTCAGCAACAACGATACTTAGAGAGACATGATAAGATGAAGTACTTAAGAGTACGGATTAAAAACACTTCTGCTACAACACCCTGGGATCACTTCACTGGCTCTGACAGAGGATCAGTTAATTAATCAATGGGGCAGCAAAAGCAGACACACACTGGCTAGGCTAATAAATGCCCTCAGGCAGACAGCCTAGTACCCACCTATGCTGGAGGTATGATGGAGAAGAAATAGGTAATTGGGGACATATGTTCATGGAGTGCAGTGAGTTGGCAGACTAAGGATTCCCTGCAGGATGCAATGTCAGAGTAGCTGGGTGGGCAGACTGGTGCGACAACTAAGATGATTTTTCTGAGCTATGATACAGAATTGGAATTGCCTAGACACAGTACAACCTTGCTGTCTCAAATTATGGTGACTGCCACAAAAGCAATTACTAGAAAATAGAAATCAAAATCCAAACCAACTATATTAGTAGCGAATGCAGTAATAGAGATAAAATAACTGGAATTGAGATCCTTAGGAAAAAATGGGAATTGTGGGAACAAAACATACTGGGGAGGAATGAGGTTTAAAAGAAGGCAGGACTTAAATGAGCTGTTTGACTGAAAACGACTGGGTAGATTATAAGTGATGTATAACGTTTGCAACTGGGAATGTGTCAGTATGATTTGTGATGTAAAATGCTTGCAACTAGGATTGTGTCAGTGTGGTTTGTTTTTATTTATATAAATGTATGACTGCTTATAAGTGATGGTTTATCAAAGATGTTTTTTGTTTTAAAAAAAGGGGCAGGAATTGAATAATGTATGTACTGTTGCTTAGGTTATACAATATACAGCAATATGTGCGATTCAAGGTTTGTTAATTTCAACTTAATACACTTAGGATTACTTTTACATCAGTAAATGTGCTTATGTCAAGTGATAATTCAACAAAGGTGTTTAAAAAAACACTATTATTATGGCAGCTAAGGATATGTGGGAAGAGACTAAACAAAAGATGATACAAAAATTGAGAAACTGGAAACTCATTTATGGTTATGGATAGTAAGATACAAGCAGTGAAAATGTTTTTTAGCTTCTTTAGTCTTGTTTACAGGTCTGGCATACTTTTATTATATAAGCATGCATAGGTGTGTGTATATTATATGTACAGATACTTGCACGTGTACTTTGTATGCATCTCTCTCCTCCCTCCCCCATACACTGTACACACACAGTATATTATAGCTCCTGTGTGTACGTACATGATGAACAGGACCATAAGATGTCTAGCCATAATGCATTTTAAAGAAAACCAATTTCAAGTGTTTACATTATATATATATATATATATATATATATATATATATATATATATATATATATATATATATATAAAGATGTTCCCTATTAGAACACCGAAGATGTATTCTTTCGAATGCGTCTTGGTCGAACTCAAAAGCCTGAAATGGCAAAATATCTAAGCGGCTTTTAAGCAAATTCTTTCCCTGGGAAAGAATTTGCTTGGCCGCTTTGTTACTAGTGCGGTCTCGGAATTGATATATTTAAGTAGGGAGGTGTGGGGGGGAAAGCCCCTCACTTAATGTAATGTTTAAAGAGTTTTACTTATTTATTTTGTTGGAACAGTGATTTTTTTCCCTAGGGGAAAAAAATCGCTGTTCTGACTTTTCGAAATTGTAAGCTTTCGCTTACATAGGGTTGATTAATCACGTTCGCTTTTTTAAGCGTTCGGTGATCCAATATAGACCCATAAAAAGACAGGTGAAAGAAATAAACAAGCAACCACACTCTACTGTATTCAGCTCAAAGTTTATTGCAATTTTTTACTAAGTGCTGGCTAGTTTTTGGTTGTGGAGCATTTATATAGAGCTTTGCTCCCAGTTCATCAATGCAACCATCCTGGTTCATGTACACAGGCAAACTTAACCTCACTCTGTTCAATTATATAAACAATCACCACATTCACAGTTTTCAATTTCAAAACTCGCATACTGTCACATCTTCAAAGTCAGTGTCTGACTTCTCGCCATCTGTAGTTTGAAAACTGGATTACAGCCCACCTCTATGGCACAGAGGTATAAAAGCTTACAACTTCAATAACCCAATTTCAACTAACATCTCTCGTGCTGGAAGAGGGAGTGGCCAGCATCACATTAGCTTCCCCAGGGAGTGTAAATGGTACGCCTGTTGGTCAGTAGGCACCTTGCAAAGTTAGTCTTGCATAGTGATGAAATTGCCATGACCAGGCATGTGGGCTTGGCCATCCCAAGCTGAGGATGGGAATGTACGCCACAGAGTTGATAAACTTTTGATGAGCTTTACAAAGTGCTCTAAGGAAAATCATTAGCACTGGTTTTGTGAAACCATGAAAACATGAATCAGATGTAGTGGTCACCACTGTGATCACTGTATGATTGACTGGTGGACAATGATGTATGGTTATTATGGAGATATTGTGCATGCGTGTCGGTGGACTTGGTGTATACGTGTGTGTGCACGTGCATGTGGTTACAGATGTGTCTCTGTGGGTGATCATGAGAGAAGGTGTGTAGAGTGGCATGCAAAGCATGTGTGTACATGCACACATACATCTCTCACTCTCTCTGCTGGCCTCAGTGCAATCAGCAACAGAAGACTGACTGTTGTGCAAAAGATGGACCTCAGCCAGCAGTATACCAGGCTTCAACTATGGGCAATGATATATTTATCAAACAGCAGTTGCTTTGGTCCACATTAGCCATGCAACATTATTCTGTAGTGAAGTGGCCAATGCCTCATAGTTATCCAGTTTAGTGTGCATGTGTGTGGGAGGAAGCATAATGGAAAAATGTGAAGCATACCTGAGCTGACACCACCTTGCTGCCCTGCTGGGGGGAACATGAGTGTTAGTGCAAGGAGCATGCTGCATTAGCTCAGTGGGGTGCCCTCATCTGACATTCTTCAGTAGCTTTACTCTCTTAGCCATTGTAACCCCATTTCACAGACAGATGTGCAAAGCCCCACAGTTCATTGGTGAGAGAGTCTGAGTGTGTGTGTGTGTGTCTGTCTCTCTGTGAAAAAAAGAGTGAGAGAGCTCTGCAATTTAAACATTCCTGAAAGCTGCTTTAACAAAATGTGGAACAAAGCATTATGAAAATCATTTGTACGAGTCACTCCAATCCAATGGATGACATTTGTACTGAGAACTTGCAAAGTTAGCAGTACTTCTCAGGTCTTCCATTAAAAGGGAATGGGAGTTAGGATTTGACAAAATATTGTTAGGTGACTTAACCTTGTGATATGTACACACACTGCATTATGGGATAGATTAAGGTTTCCCAAAGAAACTAAATTTCATCAGAATGTCTCCTCCATGAAGACATTCAAGACTGCAAACTGTAGGTTTGGATTAAGCAGATTTTCATGAAAAGATGCATTTTTTTGCCAGCAGTGGGTCCTTAACAATACAATTGCCATTAGACATTTTACACTGCTTGCACATAAATCAACACAAGTCAATGTTATTTTAGCTATATACATAGATTTATATCATACATTTCTAGACTTTTTTTGTCCAATTTTGTTTTACTACACGCTGGTGTTGCGGTAGCGTTGCCGCCTCACAGTAAGATGCTGTCCGGTTCGATACTCAGCTAGAGCGTCTTCTGCGTGGAGACATGTGTGAATGGGCGTACCTTCGTTGAAGGTTGTGCGTCAGGGCTGGCAACTCGGTATGTAAAAATCAACTGCCAATCATTAGCGGACCGGAGTTCCGCTGTGGCGACCCCTAACCGGGAAAAGTCAAAAAACACACACACTACCAAACGTAAATTTAAATCAGTACTACAGCTTTTCTTGCATACTAGTAAGTGTAACAGCAATGCAAAATAACTACTAACGGCTTTAGTGGTATGCTATAGGACTACATTAAATCCAATAAAAAAGTCCAGGAAATTAAAGAAGAGGTTCCACATCCGATAGCTTGTTTTTCAACTCATTTTCCTGCAATCCCATTATGCTATCTAAACAAGAGGCTTAGCAAGAGACAATGTGGCTGAAACTAAATCAAACTAGAGGATAGGGCTTGTAGAGAGAAGACTCTCAGCAATTCTAAAACTAGGGTTGAGGGTAATGACTGTAAGGCATTTATAACTGCCATCCCACAGGAGCAGATCAAGGTGAATAGGGCACACACAATATTCCAGTCAGGGGCAACTTAACACCCAGACAACTGGTCATGAAATTTCAAACTTTTGAATTCAAAGAAAGGGTCTTATTTCTTCTCTATAAAACGGCCAAATGCTGAAAGTAGACGTCCAGGATACATGTGGATAATGGATTACTCCTTGGCCACATGACAACAAAGAAATACATTTCTCCAGTTATTTGATGATGTTGGCAGGCAGGAATTAGATGCATGTGATTTTGAAAGTGCTCAATTCTGGGGCTAAGACTTTTAGGGTGGTAGAAGAAGTTGTAATATGTATCTACCAAAAATAGAGGAGTTGGAGGGAAAGATAACAGACCACTAGACAAGGGACTACACAGCTCCAAGTGAATCCTTTCCCAATATTTCAACAAAAACTGAAGGCCAAACAAAAGTAAGTACAGACTTATGCACAGTTGGAAGACCTTAGAGCTGCAGATCGTGACAGGCTAGCATGGTTGAAGCATAGGATACTTCAAAAGTAAGGACACTGCATAGCACCATGGGACTATTGAAAAGGACTCAGAAACTGCACTAATGATTATGGATTTCTTCACGTGGGGGAGTAAATGGAAGGAAAAGAGTAGACAGTCCGGTTAATGACATCTTATTAGCAAAAGGCTTGTTTTTGGTTTTCCTTTCTTTCCAGAAGTGAGACAGGAGTATCATAAGTGCAATTCTTCAAGTTGTATTGCAGGACAAAAGGAATGGAAGAGCAGTGAGGGAATAATCCAATGAGAAAACAAGGGTGTGTTTTGCACTGTATGAATTTAGACCGACAAGTGAGGGTTCAAATTAACAAATGAGAGGAGTGCAAATGTTTTACACAGGAGGAAGAGGGAGGGAATAACAGAAGCAATCTACGTGCAACCTATGCAACTGCAACAGTAAATTAATCAGAATGGTCTATTGTAGATGTTCAAAGAAACTAAGTTTACTTTTTCAGTTCTTCCCCATAATAAATTTTGTATTTTTTTTTTAAAGCTCTATAATAAACACTGGATACTGAAGTAGGTGACCATCAGTACAGAGCATTACCTCCGAGACGGCCACAGGTTCATGGTAAACAGAGAGAAATCAGCAGTGTACTTGCTTGTAAGAGTAAAAAAGAATGACATTCAGAGAAGACACTTAAAATGAATTATGTATTTATAGATATTGGTTTGTTCTGAATTTAAAGGAATGGGTTGGAATCTAGTAATTGAATTAGAATCAGGTGGGTGGTGTTTGTGCATCTAGATGGCAGACCGATTGAAATTTGAGAAATGGCTGGTAACAGGAAGAGGAAATGTAAATTAAGAAAAGATGAAGCTAGCTACTAGTCTGGTGAAAGACATAGCTAAATAGACGGCAAGAAAAAAGGGGTTGGATCCCTACAAAGATTCATCCTGGCCATTTTGAAAGTACCTTCGTGAAATACCAAAGGGTTAGTAAATATCAAGAAAAAAAAAAAAAAAAAAAAAAGAGGGGACTTTAACTTGCTTGTGATAGAGATGATACAACAAGTGGACATAGCAGTGATTTTATAAGGGAAACAAGATTTCTGACAAGAACTTGTAAAGTTTATGGACTAAGGGATGCTACAGAATGTCTGGTGAGATGGATATTATTTGCAAAGAAATAAACTTTGGACAAGATTATACAGCAACAGGACTTCGTGTCATCCTTTAGACTTATTCAATACATCTCCTATACTTTTAGGGATCACTGGCCCAGGGTTAGAAGCAAGAGGAACTGGAGATTTCTGGTACACCTATTGAAGATCCAGGGATTCAAGGAATGGTTAAAGAATTGGGCCGTCAGCTAATAGGTATCCTGGCTAAACAGGAGAGTATTGCAAGCTGGTGGAAGAATGTTAAAATGGAATTATCCAGAAATATAGCAGAAAGAGATAGGGAGGAACAGGAAAGTATCAATAAGAAATAGGATGGGATGAATAAAATTAAGGTTCTGCAGGGTAAAAAAAGGCATTTTATCAGAGGAAGAAGCAGAAAACTGAGAATCTCAGACAAAACTGGAGAGTCACCCATGGAATTCAACTGAAAATAGGAAGGTAACACTAAGGCAAAGTTATTCTGAGATAGGTCCTAAAGTGGTTAAATATTTAGCACAGAGGCTATGAGACCAAAAACTGGGGGCACATGATTCAATCCTAAGAGACCTTTCTATAGGCAAGTTTACAAAGGGAACGCAGCGAGACACTGGAGAGCTTAAGAAATTATTTAGCCATGTTATACAGATAGTTGAGACAAATCAAGGATGGGAAAGTAAAAACTAGTATCTTTCTAAAACCATATTTCCAATTACACAGATTAAGCTTTATTTTTCTTTACAGGATCAGAGCCAGAGGGGTGAAAGAAATAAGGGAAGGGGTACAGCATCTAGCCAGTAGAAAGTCATCTGGCTCAAATGGTATACCAACTGAAATCTGGAGAATAGTCGGTGAACAGGTAATACAGTTATGGCAGAAATTAAAGATATTATGCTGGGGGAGCAGTATGAAAATCATAGCTGGAGACAGTTACTGTAGTGATCCCCAAAAGTAGAGCACCACCATCAGATCCAGGAGCTTACAGACCAATATTAGTGTTGAATCATAATTACATCTTCATATCTAAACTAGCAAAAGACAGAGCCAGAATATTCAAAAGAATAATTCATATGAATCAATGTTTTACTGAGGGAAGGCAAACATCTAACAATATAACTAAGGCTGTCATGACTCAGCAGCATTGTGAGAGCGTGAAGTGAACTTTACTTTTGGTTGGATTGGATGCACTGTAAGCCTTCTTTAGGGTGAAATGGATGTTCTTGTTTAGGGTGATGGAGGTCTTTGGTCTTCAGAAAAATGGATCTAGTTGATAAGAGGTATATAATCAGCAGCTCAGACTATGGTAAAGACGTCAGGTGTACTTTCAGAGGGATTATGGCTGACAAATCTGCTCTCCCTGCTCTTTTGCCACGTATATGGAGCCACTGGCAATACAAATTAGGAGTTGGCCTTTAGCAAAATATAACCGATAGGGAAATCTTCTCATATTCTTCATATTTGTGGATGTTTTACTTTAGTTAACAAAATTTTGAAGGAACATGACGACTAAAACTGGGAGTTAATGATTATGGATATGCCCAGTAAAATATATGCAATCAAGATGTTTTCGTACCATTGAACTTATACACAATCCAGAGTTATCAGATATACCCAAGTGAAAGACACTGGGAAAGATAAAAAAAAAAAATGAGGTTTGGTTTTCCATGTGGGAGGAAAAGGAAACTGTGCAAGTTAGAAGGAACTGACAATTTCTGTAGAGACAGGAGGTCTGCGAATGCCAGATATGAAATAAAAAATACATTTGGACATCCCAGATGCAGCTGATTCACCAAATGCTAAATTATCAGTACACCTCTAGAATGAAGCAGATGGTTAACAATAGAGGGTATTACAGTGATGGGATGGGGGGGTGTAGGCACGGTTATCAGCAGGTAATGAAGAAAGTGTTCTGCGGAGTTATGCAATCTCTGTCCTTCAAAAATTAGCAAAAACTTTAATTGGCAGCAAGGCTGAACAATATATACCATCAAAAGGTATAAGTTCTGGGAACAGAAGGAAGAATAGAGAAGTGGTTCAAAGGTGGACAGCCCTTAAAAAAGGGAACAGATATCCTAGGATCAAGTAAAACTGCATGAGGAGGTAAAGAAGTGGTAACAAATGAAGAAAACATACAGACTATAGGACAGACTCCTTTTTTTAATAATAGGGAGAGACAGAAATTAAAGAGAGATGTTATAGAATCAGAGAGAATACATGAATGGGTAAAATTTGGCATGCTGAGATGCACAGAGTTAGCAATCAATAGGGGGTTGGTATCTTGGGCATACAAGGGATTGATAATTCCTCCAAAGAATAAGGACCATATCACTGCAGCTGAGAGGAAAATAAGTAATGGGAAGAACTACTTAAGGACTCAAGGACAGAAAATATGTTTTGTGAGCAAGTGTATGAAACAAAGTTGGGAAAATTCAAATTTTTACATGGAAGTGTTTGTACAAATACATTTAAAATGCCCAGTAGGTAACATAGGTTTTATCCCACAGCATCTAAAGATGCTAGAGATGTGAGGGGGATTAGGTTGGTTCCTGCGAGCACATTTTCTGGTAACATATGGGACCGGAAAAATTACAGAAGCATATTAATAAACACTAGCTTTGCTAACACAGGGACATGCAAGTCTGACAAAGAATCCCCCCCCCCCCCGGGATGAAATCCTACAATAAGGCAACATAAGAAAGTAAAATCTTCAATAACACTCGTGACTGCAGTCCGAGAAAAAAAAAGGAGATAATCCCATAACCAGATATCAACTGCTTATCCAGACTGGAAAGAGACAATGGAGGAAATCCAGAAAAAAGGAGCTGTGGAAGGGTGGAGGGAATGTGAATAGGCTAGTTATTAAAAATGGCAAGCCTGGCTGTAAATCAAAGAGCCATAGGTCTGAGTCAATTAAGATGCAAATTGCAGTACAATGCACAATTGAAGTTTAGTAAACTTTGTAAATACCAAAACACAAAGCCAACACAACAGAAAAAACTCAAAATTCCAACACAACCATTCTGACAAATAGGTAAGAGACCAGAAAATATTCCTATGACACTGGACTGGTATTTCCTATTTTATTAGAACATAGCAAGACCAAGGTTAAGCACTTTTGTCCTCCGCCATACAGGACTTCATCAAAATCTGGTATCACCCTTCAAACAACTCATTTTATAGACTAAAACTAAATAAATTAACTCATGTGACCTATAAACAATTAGACATTATAAAATGATCGAATTTAAAAGCATATCATTTAAAAACCATCCTCTTTCTTTATAAATTAATTATAAATCTACTATACCTAAAAATAAAAAATAATTTGAAATCCCATTTCAATACAAACTGTATTTTCAAACTAAAAACCACTATAAAATGGAACAAGTAAACAATTATACAGCAAGAAGGATCTAAAATTCTTAGGTATTTATTAGTCTAAAAAATGAGTTGTTTGAAGTGTGATATCCTTCATCATCTCGTGTTCATTTTGACTTACAGTTTTCTGCTTGTGCCATGTATAGGAGGCTTAACTGTGTTGCTCTGAAATACCAGTTCAAATCGGGTAACCCCAATCTGCCCTGTTCCATTGAAAGAACAAGCTTATCCCACTTGACTCTTGCCATCTTCCCCTCCCAGATAAAATCCTTCAGCTCTTTATTAATTACTATCCACAACTTCTCCTCTGGTTGATAAAAATATGCCTGACTTGTACACAAGACTAAAGGGACTAAAATCATTTTAACTGCTTGTATTTTACTATCAATATCCATATCCATATAACAGAGCTTCCAGTTTCTCAATTTTTGTATTATCGTTTATTTGGTCTCTTCCCACATATCCTTAGCTGCCACATCGGTATTATTTTTAATCCATACTCCTAAACACTTCATTTTATCATGTCCCCATAAGTATGGATATTGCTGAACCAATTTGTATGTGGGTATATAGAGATTTTAAATTATATATTATATAGTGTATAATTTACCGTTTTGGCTTTATTAATTTTATATCTCGAAATGGTTTGAAACAGCAGATATAAAATAAGGTCATCTGCAAATACAGCCAGCTTCTCTTGACTACCATACCAACTATATCCTTGAAGTATAAAGCTTTGGGCAACTTTAACTGTTGCTCATGTGGAGTGGTGTACATTATATGGTGTGGGTGTACACCTACTAGGTGATATGTTGGGCAAACAAAAAGGATGGTTAAGAGACGTATAATGGAACATATGGGGGATATAAGGAATGTCAGATTGGAAAACCCTGTGGCCCCGCATTTCCATCAAGCACATGGTGGTTCTGATGCTAGTTTTTTCTTCAGTGTTTTGGCCAAACCTCATTGTAATCAGGGAGATGATTATGTACACCCCTCTTAGCAACTGAGCCTCCTCTACCTCTAGCCTGGGCATATTTAATTCTTCCATAAACATTTCATTTGTACCTTTTCTTGATTTCCATATTTCTGCGCTTTATACACACCTTCATAGAATTTTCGAAATATTTCCAATACTTCTACAGGATCCCTTGTTATCTTCCTTGTTATAGGCTTCCTACGCTTGGTGACGGCCCTTTCTATTTTCCATTCCCCGAGTTGTTTGGCTAAGTTTTTGTGCTATAGGTTTATTATCAAAATCAGTTGCTCAACAGCAATTTTTTTTAAATTCATGCAAATTATTGAAGTAATCCTTTATTTTCTGTTTAGCATTCTGCAGTTGCTCCTCTTCTTGTTCTGTGAGATTTCTCCTGTTTAGCAGTACGTTAACACTTGTCAGCACCTCCAAGTAATTCTGGTTACTTCTTAGCCATATCTCCCTTTCATTTATTTCCACCCTATTTTTAAATTCCACTTTAAATTTTATCCCACTCCCTAGCTATATTTTCAAGAGAAGTTTCTATCTTCTCTAACAGCTCCTGAATAATTTCAACTACCCATTCCTTACATTCTTATCTTTTCAACAGATAGGTGAAAAATACCCAGTTTCTCATTTTTATTTCATTACCCTGTGTTTTTTTTATTTCATTACCCTGTGTTTTTATTTTAATTATTATGGGCGCATAATCTGAAATAGTTATTGGGTGTGTATCAACACCTTCAATTAAATGAACATGTTCTTGTGAATTGTATATTCTGTCTCGCCTAGCCCAGTTTCTCATTTTTATTTCATTACCCTGTGTTTTTATTTTAATTATTATGGGCGCATAATCTGAAATAGTTACTGGGTGTGTATCAACACCTTCAATTAAATGAACATGTTCTTGTGAATTGTATATTCTGTCTCGCCTAGCCCAGGTTTTGTATTTTGGAGAACAGTGTGCAATAGCCCAGTTTTTGTACCTTGCAGAACAGTACATAAATTCACTCCAAACTTCTAGTACTGAATTCACATCTTCCATGCCAAATGTTTTCATAATTTCTTTAAAAATCTACCCTGTTACATTTTCCCTTTTGGGCCCCAAGACACATCTTTACTGTGGCAAATCAAATTCCAGTACCCACCTACAAGTAATATTCCTTGTTGAAAGCGGATTTCGCTCAGAATTTTCTTAAGCTCCATTACAGCAGTTTCCGGTGGAATATAAATACATGTTAGTGTAATCCTTCTCCCTTGTCATTAGCCCCTTAAGACTACAAATCTTCCATTACAGTCTTTTATATTTTCTTCAGTTACTATTGGAGCTCCATTTGCAATTAATGTAAATACTCCTCTCCTCCTTTGCCCTAGATATAAAACCTTTCTTTATCAAATTCACATGTTCAGTTATTTAAGTGTGTCTCCTGGAGCGCAGTTACTTGCACTCGACATTTTACTACTCTCTCTTTTTTGTCATTATCTACGAGACAACTACCCACGGTGGTGGTGCTGTGGTAGCGTTGTCGCCTCACAGTAAGACGCTGTCCGGTTCGATTCTCAGCTAGAGCATCTTGTGTGTGGAGACATGCATGAATGGGCGTACCTTCGTTGAAGGTTGTGCGTCAGGGCTGGTAACTTGGCACGTAAAGATCAACTACCAATCATTAGCGGATCGGAGTTCCGCTGTGGCGACCCCTAACTGAGAAAAGCCGAAAGAGACAACATCATCTACAAGACCATTAACATTTAAATACATTATAGAAAGAATCATGCTCTTGAGGAGTATTCTTCCTACCATTTATGTACAACAGCTTTTTTTTATTAAATGTATGGTTTCAGCTTTTGAATTCAATGCATGCACCATTTTGTAGGTTAATCTTTTATACACTTGTTTCTTGCCATCTCCACTTGAGCCTATGTCACATCTTGCAGAATTTTTTGTTTCACTGAAAACCCTCAAACAAAAACACCTCCAATACCCCTGTGCAGGCTAGCTGCCTAGCTAGATAGAATTTTGTAAATAATTCTATGTTCTTGTAAATATTAATATAATCCCCAGGCTTGTTTGACAAATTTAAGAAAACAGAGTATGCTCTGAGCTTCAAAAATATAACCACAGTGCACCCTCCTGGAAGAAAGCTGATAAGCAAAGCATTTTATGACTGACTGACCTCAGGCTAGGAGACAGGATGTCTGGGCTAGGAAATTCTTTCTATTGTTCTAAGACAGAGATAATTACTAGGGTTTTACGTGTAAAGTGTCTTATTGCTGTAGCTTTCTGGCAGGTGCAGATTACAAAAAGAAATGTTAAAATTTTAAGTTCTGTGAGCCCAGAAAACCTATGTAGAAGTGTCAAGAATGATGTAATCTGAAATGACTCCAGTAGTAAGGTGCATTATCAATTTAAGACTTTATCAGGGAGAAAGACTGGGCATTTTATATTTTGCTCTGAAGCAGACAACAACTCACCAACACTTATCTATATTTGCTTGCCCTGTAAGTAAGATATTTAGGTACAGTGCTTTCTCTTCGAAACCGATAGAAATACAGCAAGATTAGTTTAGATATTTTCTATATTATATATATAATACTGTCCTATGTTATTTTAAAGTACTTCCCGTGATTTCTGAACTCTAATGCCATTGTGTTGAGTTAAGTATTGTCTTCTGTTTTATTAAATATATTTAAACCTTTTAACTGTGTCTGTTTTGTGCAGAGATAATTTAAGCTCTTATGATACTTGCATGTCTTTGGTGATACTGTACAGGCCAATCCTAAATGGCCTTCAAATCTCAGTCACACTTGCCAACTGGATAATAGTAACATTGCACAGTAGAACTGGACACCCTTTGGTAAGGGCCTTTATAGTAGCTGATAAAAGTAGTTGGGCAGAAGGGGGCATAGCTAGTGAACGTGTGCCAGCCTTCCCCAGAAGTGTCTGTGTGTTTGTATATAAATCAAATCTCAAAGTGTGTGTGTGTCCGCTACTTGGGCAGGGACAGTAAGCACTGGTTGGACAGAGAGGGTAATGGAGGTTTTTGGCTTGACTACTCAGTTGAGATCTGAACCCTATAGCTGTGCCAGTGGGGGGTCTAATTGGGGATCTGGAGAGAAAGTGAGAAACCAGCCCCAGACTGACTGTGATCTCTGTGTGCTCTTAAGGGAAATTATACTTTACTGTGTGTGCACTTGTGATCCTACCAATGAGGACACCCCTCACTGGTGCTAGTGGTGACGATTGAGGCTCGTTGATTACTAGGGCCAGTGCATGGGTGTCACAACCCCCATAAAACCTAACTTAATAATAACACACAAAACTACATAAATAAGAACGCATTTTCTAAAATGATGGCCACACCCACAGGCTAGAGACACCCAAAAAGAAAGGTTATTCATGCTAAGACGTATGATACAGCCTCTGCTTTTAGTAAATGCTATCTGATTTCTGTCTCATCTTTATAGCTCTTCCATCTAAGAAATCACTTGAATGCTTTCAGTAAACATTTTCTCCAAGCCACTTGTCTTTATCAGATTGTATTCTGGTGACATGCAAACCAGACACAAACTACCAAGGATACCTTGTTTACCAGAAAAAAAGCCTTATAATATTCAATATTCTTTTCCATTTACATGTTTTGTAATATACCTATTGTTGGATAAATCCCAAGGTATATCCAATCATTTGTCTATGCAAGCATGAGAAAAAGCACACTCATTTTTCTTTTGCCATGCTCTCTCAACCTTCCTTTCTCCTTTTTTTCCCCTCACATTGCAGTGCTTAAGTTTCTTAAAACGTAACAGGTAAAAACAGAGAAGGAAGAAAAAGGGAAAAAAAGCCCCAAAACACCTGTTTATATTAACATCCCCATTACATTAAGAAAAAAAATGAACTGAAACTGCTTTACTTCATAGCTTGCTAAGAAAATCACGCAACATTTAAACATTACCATTGAGAAAAAAGGAAGTTTACTTACAGTTAACTTTCTCCCTTCTCCAGTTCTCCAAAGTTTAATGACAATGTGGGGCATATGATTTAGGGTCCCCTAGGGGCATATGATTTAGGGTCCCCTACAAATTTAGCAAAGTCCACAAAAATTCAATATTTTTCAAATCCTCTTGTTCTGCTATGTTTCACAAACATAAAAATTGCTTTGTAATCCCTTGTTTGTTTACAGGTAACTGGTTTTATTTTCCTAACATGAATAATGAAGCAGGGTATAAGCTTTAAAGTTTCCCACACGCTGAGAAGTTCAATATTATTGAAGTTTCCTGTTCTGTCATGTTTCACTAGTACAAATTACTAGCTTTAATCCTGTTAATCTCCATCTCCCAAATCCTGCCTCGGTTTCATTTCCAACAAATTACAGGTTCTTCTAATTGATTCTTATGCTTTCTTCCCTCTCTCAGGCAACTGAAACGGTGGAAAAGATTTCACATCTTTAGTCTCTAGTCCTTCGCACCAGGAGAACATTAAGCAGAACCTCCTCCTTATTCACAGCTTACTCTTTTTTGAACAAACTTTTGTATTTCCTCTAACATATACTTCATCAAAAAATGATTTTGCCCATCCAGGGAAAAACACTTCGAAGATGACTGGGTACAGCAGTTTGTATCTTATGCCTGCTTTTCAACATTCCCCAAATAATGGATTACATTTATTCCTCTTCTACCTGGTGTACCCTGAGTAATCATTCTCCACAAACACTATCTCCCACTTTTAGCACTTTATCTTTCTGCCACACTTTTGTCAAAATCAGCCCCTTCTGTCGATAAGACTGCATTTTTACTATTAAAAGGTCTAGGTTGTTTTTAAGTGGCCAGATTTGGAGCATACACATATGACCTTTCAATTAACAGTTCCTGCTGTGGAATACCAGTCCAGTTGCTTATTTGTGCTTTCATAAAATTAATACAGTCTGTTCCTTCCAACGTCTCTGGTACAACAAAGAACCTTAGGTTTGCCCAACAAGCTCTGCCCTCTAATTCTATTATTTTTTGAAGCATCTTTTTGTGCAGTCTTATATTCAGACAGCCTTTTCTTCATTTGAACCTCTGAGTTTTGCAGTTCTTTCATCTTATCTGAACCTCTGAGTTTTGCAGTTCTGTCACCTTATCTGAATACCTGTTTAAAGCTTCTTCCATTTTTTTTTCCAGCTTTGTATTGTCTATGTTCATATACTCCTGGTTAAACTAAACTAAACACTAGTCTGTGTGCAGCTGTTTTATACTAGTTTACTGGAAGTTATGTCTGGAACTTGTAGTGCTTCTTGCTGAATAACTGCAGTACTCCACTCAGTTTGTGCTTCCTTCTCACCTTTTGTAGCCGATTTTCTTCCAGATCCTTTACATTTCTTTTTTCCTGGCATCCAGGTAGTGCACTTACTAGCCAGTTAATGAAATTTACCCAAAAATCTAGAGCCACTGGCCTTCTTTGCTAAGTTTCTGTTTTCAGACTGGGAGAGCCAGAGTTAAGCTGTTTCTCAATGTGCGGCCATCTTGGAATCTATTGGGTGAAGACCTTGACAAAGAGAACAAGTTTTAACACATTGGACGACAAAGGGAGCGATAAAAGAAATTTTAATTCAGCAATAATCTTAATTATTTTTATGTATTAAAACAATCAGGTTATCAATAACAACTGGGGTATTTTTAAGTTTGATCAAGTGGCTAGTGATATTGTGGGCGATTGCCCACAGTTTGTTTTTAAGAGGGGACAAAACCTTAAAAACAGTTTTGAGAATAACAGAATTCATTTTAATAAATGAAGGAGGGCATACAAGGATATTAACATGAATAAATGCAGTCAATAAAACTGTAGTAAGAAGTAGAAATATTAGTTTACCTACGAAGTGCAACTGTTCATCTAGGGGTATAGTTTACATTAGTCTACTTGGGAAGTGCAAAGCTTTCCAAGTGAGTAAAAGTGACAGAATGCTAACCAAAAGGATATACAAACACTTATCTTAGTAAAAATGAAAAGATAACACTGCGTTATATAAGCATTTGAAGCTATACCCTGATCACAGAGATTTTAAATTTGCTGTTTTACTGCAAGTCCCTGTAAACCCAAGTAGAGGACCATGGGAAACACTAACTGAATACAGGGAAGTTCAGGGGCACTTTAAGCTAAATGCTGATTTACCTCCTGGATTAAATGATAATATTTCTATTACCAATGTTTTAAAACTCAGATCAGCTAAGTTGTAGAGATTTTTTCTTTTTATGGAATTCGACTAACAATAGGGTATTTATTTTAATTTTAGGAGAGATCTTTCTAGCTGTACAATTGTTTTCTTATTCCATTTTACATAATGGCTTTTAGTTTGAAAATAGTTTTAATATTGTAGTACTGAAATAGGTTTTCAAATTATTTATTATTTTTAGGTATAATAGATGCTACCAGGTAACAGGAAAAGAGGAAGGCCTAAGATAAGGTTTATGGATGTGGTGAGAGAGGACATGCAGGTGGTTGGTGTGACAGAGCAAGATGCAGAGGACAGGAAGAAATGGAAACAGGTGATCTGCTGTGGCGACCCCTAATGGGAACAGCCGAAAGAAGCTGATGATGAATAGATGTACAATTAATTTAAAAAGAAAGCTGATGGTTTTTAAATTATAGGCTTTTAAATTTGATCATTTTGTAATATCCAATTCTTTATAGGTCACATGATTTACTTTATTCAATTTATTAGTCTATAAAATGAGTTGTCTGAAGTGTGACACCAGGTTCTGATGAAGTCCTGTATGGTGGAGGACGAAAGTGCTTAACCTTGGTCTTGTGTTCTATTAAAATAGAAAATACCAGTCCGGTTTTATTGAAATACTTTCTGATCTCCTACCTATTTAGCAGAGTGGTTGTGTTGGAATTTTGTGAAATTTTGTAAACCGTTATATTTAGGGTAAGGGGGTGCCTGCTTATTAAGTATAGAAAAGTTGGGCTTAGATGAAAGAAACTGTGATTTTTTTTTGTGATTATGTGCGGGCTATTGAACTGTCAACATACGATTTGTAAATACTGGTCTTACACTTTTGTTGATGTATACAGAGTAATGAAGGGCACATCATAAGAACATTTTTTAAGGCCCAATCACCAGCAGATAAATATTATGCACCATGCAAGACACATCTCTTTTCAAATGTCACTAGCCTGTTTCAATGCTGCATACTTTTCAGTACATATTGTCCACATTGATTTTCATAACAGTGTCATCCAGTCTGAAGTACAAGGATAAAGCCAATCCAAAAAACAGCAACATGCAAATAACGTCAGACACGAAAAATAAAATAAACGCTGTGTCAGTAAGAAGAAAGTAGATTTATTGTTCCAAAGCCAATAGTAAGTGCTTTCATCTCTTGATGATTTGACTGTTTTGCGGCGTGTCAGTAATGGAGAGGAGGTCCGTACCAGGAACTAGTTTTGCAGCTTTATCAGCTGGCTGCGTGTTGAATGATACCCCGAGTGGTTCGTTCATAATAAATTGAAGACGGGACAGTAAACCGAGTTAGGGTGAGCCAAAGGAGAGCGGGCCAGAATACAAGCTATAGTGAAGATATTCTAAATGGATGTTTAGCCCCTCCGGTAAACCCTTTCTGTGTGGAAGGAAGGGTTATGTGTGGAGAGATGATGAATATCACCTTTAATATTCAAGAATGTTTTCAAATTTTAGAAAACGATTTTTCGGCATTAAAACGCCTCCAGTGGGACAATTTATTGCTTGACAACAGTTTAAAAGCTAAACAAGTCCCAAACGGACTAAGAATAAGAAACTTGCCAGCTGGGAATGATTTGCCCAAAGATCTCACGGAGAAGTGGCTTGAGATCAATCTGAAGGTGGGGCTCCAGTATATGGAATTGCTTTGTGAGGTTAATAATAAAATTGCTGATCTAACTGAAAAGGTGAAAGATTATGCTACAATAAAATAAAATACTTAAACTGAGAATTTTAATAGCAAAATGGATATCATTCAAGAAAACCTTCTACAATTAAATGAAGAATTGAGTAACAGAAAAACTAAAAAGTTTTTCACAGATTGCAATGAGTATGCCTGGGGCGTGGCGTCAGCATATGGACTAAGGCTGCAAAGCAGTACACTGAGCAACAAGATGACGGGGGACGCCTCTGTGATGGAGGAAGATGTCATTTTGCTTGGAAGATCTGAGAGACTTAACAAGGCAAACGGCCAAGCTACTAGGTTAGAAAGTTTAAAAACAAATGCAACTACCATGAATGGCAAAATGGAATATAAACAGGGTCAAGGAGCGAAAACATTCAAACACGTGGTAAGACCTAAATCAAAAGATGCCAACAAAACCAAACCAACGAACGAATATGGAGTTTCAGCCGAAGGGAAACCAAATGACTGAGAACAGGCAGGTCGTAGTTGTATATCAAAGAACAGATAATCAAGAAAGATCCTGGGCCCAGGTAACGGCAGGCGGAAATCAAGAGAAGTTCAATTATTCAAATAATCAACAACAACCACAAAAAAACTGGTATGGTAGAAGAGGTCCAGGGAAGAAATGAAACAGGAAGAAACAATTCTGGAAGACTTGGATACAGTTAACTTAAAGATCATTAATTTATCCAGTAAAGAATTAACTACAGAAGACTGTTGTATGTTAAGTAAGGGGTGGAATTTTGCCCCAGCTCAAAGAGCTAATAAACTGGTCATGATTAATGAAATTAGAGATTATGTTAGAAAATTGAATCTAAGTATTTTATTTGGACCTCAAATGCAAAGTAATGTTGATTTTAATAGGCCTAGCTGTTATAATCCACCCTCAATTAAAGAATTAGAAATGTTCCTGAATATATGTGAGTCACAGATGCTGGAAATGTTAGATAATGAAACAATGTTTAGCTATTATAATTTAACAAAAAAAGAAAAGGAATGTTTTGATGCATTAGTCAACAATGAAGAGGTATTAGTTTTTAAAGCTGACAAAGGTGATGCTATGGTTTTGTTGGATAGAAGCGAGTATGAACAAAACATGAAAGAAATGTTGGCAGACAAGACTGAACATGATAGAGGTAAAAATAAAAGGGATATTCATTGATTTGTTCTATACAGGAAGAATAGATGAAAAAACAAAAAGAAATTAATACAAATCCAAAAATAAGTAGGATCTTTGGAATTCCAAAGATCCATAAAAATGTAGATTCACCACCGTTAAGAACTATAGTAGTAAGTAGAAATAGTAAAACCAAAGGAATGTCAGTGTTTGTGGATAAACATCTACAGAGGATAGTACCAAAATGTACAACTTATATAAAAGTATAGCTATGACTGTATGAGGAAAATAGAAGGAATTCAGGTGTCCGATTCACATATATTGGTAACCTTAGATATCAATTCTTTGTATACTATGATTCCTAATAAAAGAAGGGATGGAAACAGGGTTGAGTTATTAAAATCAAAAAAGAGTTCTCCCCAAAAATTGTCAGACTGTTAATGGAAATGATTGATTTAGTTTTGAGCCATAATTATTTAGATTTTTAGGAGCAAAAATTTGTCCAAATGAATTGTGTTGCAATGGGTGCAGCTTTATCCCCAAGTTATGCTAATGTTTTTATGCAAGGCTGGGAAACTGCCAGCATATTAGAAAGTGAATTTAATAAATATATAGTCAAGTTGTTACGGTTTATTGACGATGTCCTTTTAATATGGGATGGTTCTATAAAGGAGTTAGAAAAATTCTTAAATTATATTAATAATGTTTGTTCTTATATAAAATTCTGTCATAGTTACAGTTTAGATCTTACAATATATAAAGAAGAGAACAGACATTTCTAAAAAATATAAGAAAGACTTTCAAAATAATATGTATTTGCATTATTCCAGCCTCCAGCCTGCATCCAAAGAAAACTAAGATAAATATAGTGAAGGGACAACTTAAAAGGATAAGTAATTTGACTAAAGAAGATAAGTTGTTTGAACAAGAAGCTATGAACTTCTGTAAAACAATGGAAATAAGAGGATATTCACAAGGAGAAGTAGAAAGTTTGTTTACAGAAATAGAGAAAAGAAAAAATATGGTAGGTCATACTAACCGTAATGAAGATGAGAATAGAACTAAGAGTTTTAAGACAGCATTAGCAGTATAAAATAGTACAGACTGAAATGTAATAAAAAACATTGTGAGGAGAAATTTGGGGATTTTGAAAGGAAATAAGAGAAATCGTTGAAAAGATAGGAAATGAACCCAGGTTTGTGCAAAAAGGGCTAAAAATTTCAAAGATTATTTCCAGAGTAAATTAAATAAGGTAAAGTAAGTTGAGTCAAGAAAAGGGATGGTAAAGTGTCATAATTGCAACTACTGTCAATATTTATTTACTGATAGTAATGAATTGTTAGTGGGAAAAACAGTAGTACAGGTCCCAGGTAGGTTTACATGTAAAGCTAAAAATGTAGTTTACTTACTAATATGCCTGGAATGTAGATCATTTTATGTGGGGAGAACTAAGAGAATTATGCAGAAGAATTTATGAACACAATTATGCTATTACACATGCAGATATGAAAAATGCTACGAGTAAACATTATGCTGAAAAGAAATGTAAAATAAATTTTAAATGCATAGTTTTGGATGCTCTACATTCTAATGTCAATATTGTTAATGTTGAAGAAGAGTTTGGGTGATTGGAATATTGTTGGCAAGTAAAACTAAATACCCATTTCCCTCCAGGATTAAATAATAGGGAAGAGTTTATAATGTATTTAAAAAGAAAGGGGCTGAAACATTGATTTAGACAGTTTAGATGATTTATACATGTATAGTTTATTCATATGTATATATTTTAATGTTTTTATTTCACATTAGAAAAATGTTTAATGACACTAGGTTTTTAAAAATGTTAATTGGTTAATGAGCCAAGTATATAAATTCATGTTTTTATTACAAAGCCTTAGTCTGAAGTCGTCTCTGGGTGAAGAGAGATTAAGATGATTTTCATCTTTAATGTAAAAACTGTATTTTTCTTTTTTGAATACTGCTTCACTAAGCATACTTCCATTGCCGGTATTTGTATTTAGCTGCACTGCAGTGATTCTTAGCTCTGTGTTTAATGTTTATTTTAGTGTGCATCAACCTAGAATTATTTCTGGGATATTTGTGAGTTTTCTAGCTGCTTCTGGTGTCTGTACAGTAACCTGCTTAACAGAAAACAGTTTATACTGTGAGATATATCTGCTTGCAGGTATGGGTTATTGAATGCTTAACCTAGATTTAGCGACATGAATCACTACAGTATGGGGAGATAAATGGTCTAAAAGTACAGTTTTGTACCTACCATAAATGTAGATGTTCGAAGATCCACATTGCTGCAGTCCTAACACTTGGGTAGTCCGCTGTCCCTCGGTCGGCCCGAATATCAGAGTATAAGGCTGACATCGGTCAAGGCGCATTTGACTGACGCATTTGACTGACATCAGAACGTCAGGGTACAAATGCGCATGACCGACGTCATATCCTCAGTCTTTTCTTGCCCCAGATGTCAGAAGACCCTAAAAAGAAAGGTCAAAACCCATAGACAACAACTAAACAACCAACTAGCCTAACACCAAAAATATGTACAATATATACAATATATACAAAATGCAATATACAAAATGCAATATACCTCAGATGGATAACCCAAGCCACACAACCACCTCAAACTACAGAGGGGAAGGAGGGAGGGTAAATTGGACTGCAGCAATGTGGATCTTCGAACATCTACATTTATGGTAGGTACAAAACTGTACTATGTTCTTCATCTCACATTGCTGCAGTCCTAACACTTGGGTAGAATCCCAAAGCAGAGGTAAGGGAGGATGGCTAAACTATAATGAAGCAGGAGCTGCCAAAATGCCCTGCAACACAGCAGTGGCAAAACCAGCCCTGGATTTAGAGTACAGTGGAAGGTGGTAATGCCTAGAGAAAGTATGCACTGAACTCCAAGTGGCTGCCTCCAAAATATCCTTAGTAGCCACCCCCCTCAAAAAGCTGTTGAAGTGGCAGTAGCCCTAGTGGAATGAGGTCTAATCCCAGCTGGAATCTCTTTGCCATGATGGGAATAACAGAAAGCAATGCAAAATCCAATCCACTTAGAAATAGTTTGTTTTGACACGGGCTTGCCCTGAGAGCACAAAGCAAAAGAAACTAATAACTGCTGAGATTGTCTGAACCCTTTAGTTCTGTCCAAATAATATCGCAACTGCCTGTGTACATCTAAAGTGTGCAAAATCTTTTCCCCTTTAGTTTGGGGATTTGCATAAAAAGTAGGCAAATGAATAGTTTGGTTTAAAGCCACACTAGAAACCACTTTAGGCATAAAGGAAGGATTAGTACGTAAAGATACCCTATCCTTGTGGAAAATTAAGAAAGGCTCAACTGCCATAAGGGCCTGCAATTCAGAAACCCTTCTTGCAGAGGTAATGGCCAACAAAAAGCAGTCTTCCATGACAAATATTTCAACTCAGCAGTAGCTGCAGGCTCAAAAGGTTGTAGAGTGAGTTTCTCCAACACAAAATTGAGATCCCAAGCAGGAGTAGGAGCCCTTCGTGGGGGTCTTATATTCTTTGCCCCTCTAAGAAATTGCTTGAACAAAGGATGAGAAAACAATGGTGGGTCACAATCGTAGTGAGCTGAAATTGCTGCAGCATGAATCTTAATAGAAGAGAAGGACAAACCTTTGTCCAATAACTCAGTAAGATATTGAAGAGCCACACTTAAATCAGGCTCAGAAACATCCAAATCCTTAGCTGCACTCCAAAATAAAAATCTCTTCCATTTATCTGCGTACACTTTCCTTGTACTAGGCCTTCTAGCTTCCAAAATCACATTCAAAACTTGTTGTGGAAGTTGAGACCCTCTATGGTTTAAAACAGAATATGCCATGCTGTTAGGTGAAGAGAGTGAAGTTTGACATTGAGCAAATGACTGTCCTCCTGGGACAACAGATGTGGAATCAAAGGCAAAGGCCATGGAGGCTTCCGTACTAGACTTCTCAGTAATGGGTACCAGTGCTGTCGAGGCCAATCTGGAGCTATCAAAATCATCCTTGGCTTGTCCTGTCTGACCTTCAGAAGTACCTTTGGGAGGAGAGGCAGAGGTGGAAAGGCATACACATGAAGATTTTTCCAACTGAAAGAAAGAGCATCCACTTTCCAAGCTGTGGGATGAAACCGCTTTGTACAAAACTTTGGCAGCTGGTGGTTTAGTGGAGAAGCGAACAGATCTATGTCTGGAGTTCCCCAGGACACTGTCAATTTCTGAAATACATGAAGATCCAGTTTCCACTCGTGGGGATCCATGATTTGTCTGCTTAACACATCTGCTAAGGAGTTCTGTGCTCCCGGCAGAAACCTTGCCTGAAGACTTGGTTGTAAACTGAGAGCAGTCTCCCACAAAATCATTGCTTGCCTGCATAGAGGATAAGAATGTGTTCCCCCTTGCTTGTTGATGTACCACATGACAGTTGTGTTGTCTGTTAGAATCAACACCTGCCCTGGAAGAAGTAAATCCTTGAAAGCTATTAATGCAAACTGGACTGCTAACATCTCCTTCATGTTGATATGTAGATGTTGTAGTCTGGCAGGCCACTTGTCTTGTATCCACTTTCCATTTAGATGAGCTCCCCAAGCTTTGTCTGAGGCATCTGTCGTTAAAATCTGACTCGCCTCTGGCCGGGTCACAGAGAGTCCCTTGTTTAGGTGACATTCCTGAGCCCACCACAAAAATTCCTTTTGAATGCAGGGTATTATTTGAATGACAGTGTCCAGATCCTGGCAGTGCTGTGTCCATACATTTTTGAGATACCATTGTAGCTTCCTCATATGCAGTTTGGCATTGGGAAGCACCAGAATACAAGATGCCATGAACCCTAAGGCTTGAAGGACTGTCCTTGCAGTCAGCCCGGACCGATGAGATAGTTGATGGAAGTAAAGGGATAGACTCTTTTGTTTGTCCGGGGTTAAAAAGGCCATCTGGGATGCTGTATTCAGTCTCACACCCAGAAAGCACATGTCCTGAGAGGGTACTAGACTGGACTTTATTTCGTTCACAGAATACCCCAGGCATCTTAGCACTGCTATCACATATTCCAAATGATGAAGAAGCTCTTCCCTTCCTTGAGCCAGAATCAGGCAGTCGTCCAAATAAGGATAGATCTGTATTCCTTTTAGCCTGAAGAAAGCTATCACTGGAGCCAGAACTTTCGTGAACACTCTGTTCGCAGTAGATAAGCCAAAGGGCAATGCAGAGAACTGATAGTGAGAAGTCCCAGCTCGAAAACGCAGATACTTCCTGCAACTTAGTCTGATAGGAACATAAAGGTAAGCCTCCTTGAGATCCAAAGTTACCATCCAATGATCTTTGCCCAGCAGAGGTAAAAGCTGCTGCAACGTCAACATTTTGAACTTGGGAATGTCCAGATAAGTGTTGAGGATAGATAAATCCAAAATTGGTCTCCACGTGTTCCCCTTCTTTGGTACTAGGAACAGGCGAGAATAAAATCCTAGGCCCCTTTCTGGCATAGGGACCGGCTGTATGGCCCCTATTTGGAGTAACAGTGAAATTTGCTTGTGAGCCTCTATTCTTTGTTGAGGAGGAATGTCTGGCATGCCTTTGAAAGGAGGCAAGGTATGGAAATAAAACCTGTAACCGTGATGTATGATATCCAGTACCCATCTGTCTTGGGTAAGCAAACTCCAATTTTCTTTGAAAAGTGCCAACCTTCCTCCCAAAGGTGCTGCCAGGCGAGAAGGTTCTGGCAGCTGAAAAGGTAGGTCATTGGGTCTGTTTACGAAAGGACTGACCCCTGCCCTCACACGAAGACTGTGCAGGAGAACTCCCTGTTCTAGGCCTGAAAGAGCCCTGACCTCTGCCCCTGCCACGTCTAGATCTACCCCTAGACTGGGAATCATAAGAAGGATATGTCCACCCTTTAGTAGGCCAATTACTACTAAACTTTGGAGGCTGAACCTGCAAAAAATCTTTAACAGTCTGCATAGACTTAGCCTTGTCTTCCATTTTCTTTAAAACTGCCTCAACAGGAGAACCAAACAAGACATCAGATTGCAAAGGGGCATCCAAAATCCTAGTTTTAACATGGTCAGATAAATTTTGATCCCTCAGCCAGGCATGCCTGCGAAGAACTGACCCAGTGGCAGCCACCCTAGACGAGGCCTGTACAGCATCAAAACCACATTGCAAAGAATGCTTACCCACCTGTTCAGAAACATGCACTAAATCTTGTAACTCTTTACAGTCAATACCTTCCGCCAGAGCATCAACCTTAGATTTCAACTGTGAAAGGAGATAATTTTGATATTTCAACATGTGAAACTGGCAATTCAAAGCTCTCATGGCTAGAGTGGAAGAAGTATAAACTTTCTTTCCCCATCTATCCAAGGCCCTGGCCTCTATCTGCAGGAACCGGATTCTTGACAACAGAAGCCTTAACACCCTTAGGCCCCTGGCTAACAGTTTCTGGGTCTGCCCTAGGACTCTTAAAAAGATACTTATGAGCTTCAGGTACCCTGTAATACCTATCTGGTTTAACAGGAGCAGGAGGCAAAGAATCAGGATTAAGAGAAGCCTCTGCAAACACATCTTCCACCACATTCAGAACAGGAGGTATAGCTAAAGGCCTATGCTGTGGTAAAAACAAAAATTCCCTAAGCCTTTTCCTGGAATCAGAGAAATCCTGACCTTCCCATTTAAAATGCTCTCTCATGGAGTGAAGGGTCTCTGAAAAGAAAAATCCTCAGGAGGAGAAGCAGAAGGAGTAGAATCATCCACATCAGAATCAGAATAATGAGAATACTCCTGCAAGTCTTCAGCCGAAGACTCAGACACATCCGAAGCCTGCTCATAATCCCCCAACACAGGTTCCATCCTAGGCCTCTTATCAGGAGGGGGCATAGAGCCTCTAATTAAAGTAATTAAATCTTCTGCCATTTTAAGCATGTGCTTCTTGGGCACAGAACCTGAAGAACTAGGAGGGACACCTACAGAAGCAAAACTAGACCTGCCTCTAGGAGAAGCCTTGGAAGCAGAAAGAGAGGGCCTAGACACCTTAGGAAGGGAGGGGAGTACAGTTATCTGAGAAGCCCCTACAGCCTGACCTGCCTCCTGGGAGGCCACATCCTGTAAAAGCAAAGTTTCTCCCTGGGACTCCAGAGAGGCCTCCGTCGGAACCACCGGTTCCACTGACGCCTCTAAAGAACCGGCGTCCGGTTCGGACGACTCCTCTAACCTAGGTTTAATTGCCTTGTCCTTGCGCTTCTTTGAGGAAGCCGGCGTCGGAGCATCCGACGGCATATTGTAATTGCACCGCTTCCCAAAGACCAACCTGGCACAATCCAACCTTCGCTTTATAGTGCGTTTATTGAACCTAGCACAAAAGCGACACCCAACAACGTCGTGCTCAGGTCCCAAACAAGGTATACACAAATTATGGTAATCCCTATGCGGTATCACTTTTTCTGACATCCGGTAAACCACTGAGGCAAGAAAAAAACAAAATATTCCCCAACGGGGTACTTAACCAACTCTGACTTCGGTCTGAAACTCCGAATTCGAAATATTTCAGAACGCCGAACGGCACTTGCAACACTGCTTCTGCATCGGACCATGCGGCAAAAAAGACTGAGGATATGACGTCGGTCATGCGCATTTGTACCCTGACGTTCTGATGTCAGTCAAATGCGCCTTGACCGACATCAGCCTTATACTCTGATATTCGGGCCGACCGAGGGACAGCGGACTACCCAAGTGTTAGGACTGCAGCAATGTGAGATGAAGAACATCTAGTTGTCTGTATTGACTGGAAGGACACTGTAAAATTAGCTTACGAATGGTTGAATTTTGTTGCATTTATCTGCCTACAGCGTGTCTTGTCACAACTTTAAGCTTACACAGTATTTGCACTGCTGAATAGTGAACTCTGCTGTATTTCTCTGCCTAGACAGAGCTAGGTTACATTTCTGTTAACTAACACAGTATCTCATTAATCCTGTTACAATATTATCTGTACTACTTAGGTGAAGGTCATATTTACTGATCTGTCTTAATAGTGATACTGAAACTGCTTCTATAAAATTGTGCTGTTTATAATGTCCACCGAGTGCTGATTCTGTGCTTTTAACTGTAGGTTGCTATATATGTACAGTCTGTTAATCCTTCTGCACGTGTAATATCTACTTAGTCTTGTTCTGTTCCTCCACATTTCTAATTATTCGGTCTGCCTCTGAACTACCCTTACCCAACAGCTTGACCTGGTCTGCTACTAATCTATAGTAACAGTAAGCATTCTCCCACACTCAAACCTCCAGCTTATCTCCCTTTCCATCTTTTCTTCCTTATTTATGTTGTTCAGTTGGTTACTTGTCTCATTCACCTATTTCACTTCTCCTTTCTCTCCCTCTCCTCGTAGGTTGCAAAAAAGTCTACAAATCATTCAACGTGAATTCAAGTAATACCTACACCAAGCTCAGTGGTTTAAATCTCTGTTCTGCAGCATGTCAAAATAGAGTAAATGTTTGAAATACATTTAATCAGTCTCCTTCAACCTATACATTCTTTGCACGGCTCTCTACACACCACTGGATACCACTTTTACTATCATCCTTCCTTTTCATCTCCATTTCTCTGTAAATAATTGCCCACTCCTTAAATTTCCTTCCTTTTTACTCCTCAATGCTTTGTGAGAACTCTGGGTTATCTGGTAAACCCTATCCTATACTACAGCTCAATACCTTGCTTTTCCCTTCCTTTTATCCCTTTCCTTTACATTCTTGTCATTAAATACTCTATAATAGTCTAATTACTGATTCTTGTCACTAGAAATGTAAGTACAGTAAAACATTCTGCTGATAGCTGCAATGTGGTTCTTCCTGCTCCATTCACTTTACTCACTCCACTCCTCTACCCTAGCCCATATCCCACCCACCCCCACAGCCTCTACTCATATCCCCAGCAAACCACTCCCTCTAATTTCCATTATCCGGTTATATACAACTCTACCCTATCCACACCCACATCAAATTCATACCTTAACTTTTTCAAATTTTTCAGTAAAAGTAGGTATCTGCTTTCCCCTCCCTCCATCACCTTCAATCTCATCCCCCCTACTACAATAATTTGAATCTTACTATACTTTAGCCCTCACAATCAAACTACCACCTCTTACATTAACTCCAGGCTTACCACCTTCTCTCCTACTACACCTGTTTTTTTCATTCCACCTATTAATATACCACAAACTAACACTGCACCATAAATTTACTATTCACCAATCATGTCCACCTCTTATCACAAACCACAAGACAAAAACAGAGGATGCAGTGACAATAGTTTTGCATTTGAAGTATCAAGAAAATTGTATAGGTAGGCCAGTGCAGGGTAAACATGTGCAATATGCATGGGAAGTTTGTATAGTATAATGGAATTTGAATAAAAAAAAGTTGCTCCTTTTTTCAAAAAGAAGTGTCTCTTGTCTACATTCACTGCATTTCCAAGGAATAAGCTGAGTCCTGATAAAATCGCTGAAACAATCTTGTTTGACTTACTTTATCAAAGGTCTCCTGACTTTCTCTGTTAGTTTAGGCAGAAGTTACTAACCTCCTAAACCCTCAGCTCTACTACTATACCCCCCTCCTTTCTCTCCCCCTCCCATTCTCCACACTATTTATCTCCCTTACTTCCTATCGATGTCTACACATTGTCCTTCTTTTGAACAACAATTAGTAAATTTTATACCGCTATCAGTGCAACCCTTAATTTTCATAACTTTTTCTTAATAATTTCGTATTTGCATTATTTTTAATAGTTTTTGTCCAGTATGTTTGTCTTTGCTTAAGTTTGCTAGGGCTCATTCCCCTTGGGTCTCCACCAAAAATGGGTTGCTTACTATCAATACAATGCAAGTAGTTAACTACCTTTTCTTTTTCACAATTATTTTGTATTGTGATTGCTACTTAATATTTGTACATTGCCACTTTATCTTTATTTATGTTTGCTGGGGCTTTTCCCCCTCAGGTCTCCACTGAAAATGGGTTTGTTTGCAAACTCAGACTAACCCAGTTAACAAAATGAAAGTCCTTTACTATGTGACTAGCTTGTCCACTTACAGCAAAATTCAGTACACAGACTATACCATTGGAAGTGTGTATTCTACATTGCAAACTAGCTTCATTTGGGTACAGAAATGAAAACTCTGGTCGCTGCTCCATACGGTCTCTAAAACCAAAACCAGGCTTTTCACACACACACACACACACACAAAAAAAAGGACTTCAATCAAACTAAGCTTTTTATGAAAAGAGATAAATTAACTATCAATTTCAGAAAGACGATCTGCACAGCCACCTCAAAGTGATCAGAAAGACACTCTGCACAGCCACCTCAAAGTGACCAGTTCTGTTAAACTACTGGGAGGAATTCATGTTCATGAGCAAATTTTTGATCAGGGCATCAACTCAGTTTTAAACAGCCAATCAAAATCCAATACTTTTCAGTGCAGAAACTATTATGAGACACTATAAATAGGCTGCTGGTCTTCTCCTGGTTCTCTACTCCAGTCAAATTTATCAAGCTAAAGCAAACATACTGCCACACTGTAAGGTCTGTATTTAGCTACTACAAATCACATGAAAGCTTGCACCGACTCAAACTTAGCCTTTGAAAATGATTAACTTTCAAAACAGCTCATGCCATCCTGTATGCAGCCAATAAATACCCAGCAATCAGTAAAATATGTAAATGCTATACGTGGCCTTCATTCGGTTAAAAAACTGCACCTTCCTAGGACTCTGGAGTCCTATAACATGGCAAACTCATTTATGTACCATCTACAATAAAGAACACCTTCCCCATCTACTCTACATCAAATCTAGTCTATAGCTCCTTTCCAGAATACTCCGCACACATCTACATCTTGTTCCAGAGAATGCTACCTAAATGTCTCCAAATTCTCCTCCCACACCCAATCACATCTGATAAGCTACCAGTTTCTAATGATCTACAATATGTGCATACATGCACAGTGTAAATACCTATTAACAATCATACACACATTCAGCAAGTCACAAGCTTAGCATCTCACTCAGTGTCTAGTTTTTCCCTTACTATATACAAAGTTTGGTTTAGCTAGGCATTCCAAGAGAGTCTATGAAAAGCAATGTCTGACACAGTGTGTGTATAATATACACACATAAACATTCTGCACGTGTATGTATTCACATGCTTCCACAATTTCAGTAATGTATTCAGTGATTCATTAATTTTTTTCTTACCAATCTTCGACTGAAAATAGGTTATGCCCAGTATGAATTCTCCACTCAGATACTCTAGCCTCCAAATTCTCATGTTAAACATCCATTACTATAACACCTTCTGTGTCCAGAGTCTCATCGTTCCAGTCACTCTTGCACACATGCATGCGTACACACCCGCACACACATACACCTTTTAATAGCCATTGTTCTAGCCACACAGAAATTTGCCTTTTACTAAAGTGCAAGGGAGTTTCTTGTTATCCTGGCCAAATTTTTCCATGCCAGCAAACACACTCATTGCCTCCCCTCTAAAAGGCCTACAGGCCCAAGCATTATCAGTCCAGCTGACCACCATTACACAAATGAATGTAAATAAAGGCTTACCAAACTGCCTGTTGGTTGCAATATAGTAGCAGTACAGAAAAGTATTACAATACACCTACTTATTTTAACTTCATGAAATAACTGTGAAATTCAAAGTTATGCAGGGCAGCGGAGCTTACTACAGTCAAGTCTAAGAAACGTGAGAATGACACAAAGTAAAAAAAATCTAAAGTAACTATAAACATTGTGTTTTCACATGCTGCTAGAGACAAAAATTTGATAAGCACCAAACACTTCCAAAACAGTTACAATGTCTATGTGGTTATAAAATATAAAACATACTACACATAAAATAGCTTTCTGCTGCTGTACACGTTCAATTACTCTTTTGTTGCTGACAATAAAAGCAAGACCCCACAATATCAGTCCTCCCCACCCAGTCACCCCAAGGTGGTGTGGATAAAAGTTGTTAAGTTATTCATTTAAAGCTACAAAGTCTGCAAATGAGGCCGTAGAACTCCGTTCAAGGTAAAGCTTATTTTTCTAGTTCTCATACTTTTGGTAGCCATGTTGTCCACCGGGCCATGCCAATTTTTCAATGGAAGGCTTGCAAGAAAAAAAGCTCCACAGTAATGCAAAATGCTAAATCACAGTAAATACTCTGTATATAAGCAATACGTTTTGGTTACAGAAGTTCTCCCCAAGACTTACGTGCCAGACTACAGTAACATCACAGACAGACAGGAACACTATTACAATAACCACGTGGGATTTCAACAAGACAAGTAAAAGAAATTTTCAGTAAGAAAAATGTTTTAATATTACTTTTGTCAGGAATGTAAAACACACAGTAGGGAGTATATTACTACTGTAACAGTTATTACTAAGCAAGATTTATACAAAACTGTCATAAAAAGGTGACAAAAGCATTACTCGATTTGACACAATGTTTAATAAAGGTTATTCACAACCAAATACTCTATTATGCTACACACTGAATAACCTTTTGACCCCCAGTTAAAGTTTCTTTATATATACATATGCACAGCACATACCAATATACAGCTTTTGCAGAAATGAAACAAATGGCTGCTCAGATAGTTCCTGATCTTTTCTGGTAATAAACGAGTAAACATTAAAAGCTCATAACAAAATTGAGATTTGTAATTTTAAAGATGGTTTCAAAGCTTGCAAGAACACTAAAACATAGCTCACAGTGGGTAGCAGTTACTTTAGCAAGGAGCGAAAATAGAAGTTACACCCCCACCAACAAAAAACAACTTGACTCATTAAAAAGAGCATTCCTCACATTCAGTAACTAATGTCTACAAACAGCTGAAAACCTCAGTTTCTAGAAGTACTTCATTAGCTAAACACATCCTGTTGAAGTAATCCTGCAAACTGAAGGGTTCCACAAAGGTAGAGAAAATACAATGAATCCAAAAGCCAGCAAGAAGAAAAACAAATCCAAATGAGACAACCACTCTATTCGAATTGAGCGCTCTCCTCTCCACTAAAGAGACTTCATCAGAACAATGTGCACACAACACCCAGCCTTTTATATACCCTCACCAATCAATCAAACTTTAATGAGATTCAATTAAAAGCAGAAAACCCACATTGGTAATAACGGATACAATTACCATAATCAAGTTTCTTACACAGACTTAAAATTCCTTGCTAAAACCAACATTAAAACCATCTTAAAACTGTATAAAAATATATAAACATTGAATTCTACACAGTAACAAAATTAAATCAGTTAGCCTAAAATATGGTCCATTTTCAAAATACCAGATAAACTTATTACATTGATGCCTGGATACTGAGAGGCATTAAAATACAACTGCCACCTCAATTCCAGTACATCCAAATGAACATCCAATATACATCCCTGCTCATCTTTGACCAATTGTTGAACTACCAAAAATTTAAATTGGTGGCCCTCATGTTGTTGTACATGTCTATACAGGGCACTGGTGATTCTACAATGCCTAATGTCACCAAGGTGCTCACCGATCCTAACTTTATTTTATATAGGTAAAACATCTAGGAAATTTATAGGACAACTTTCACACTTAGCCATATAAATGACATTACAGCTGTTACAACTGTAGTGCCCATGGATGTTAATAATCCTCCTATTAACTCTGAACTTTTTGTCTCAAGTATAAAGGAACAATATACACAAGAATTACACCTGTAATTCCTAATTTTTCTATTAATTTTTCCATCTTTTTTTCCTTACTTCAAATATGTTCTGTCGGGATCTGTCCTTTCTAAACACAAACCTAGGGGTCTTCTCAACCCTATGTACAATATTACCATCAAACTGCAAAATCTCCCAGTTAGCTTTAATAACCTCAATGGATGGTGCTTGCCACCCCATTGTAGGTTATGATCAGGGTTGAACTAGAGTTAACTACATTATCTACCCTTCTATTAGGTCCCAAAACTCCATTGCCTATAATAGGCCTATATATACCTTGCTCACGTTTGTTCAACACTTCAACCCCAACCTGATTTAAGACTCTCAGGATACCCCCTTTGTCTAAACATCTGTACAATGTATTCCATTTCCACCAGGAAATCATCATGCAAACTAACCATTCTGGCAACCCGCACCAGCTGACCTTTGACAACAAACTTCTTTTGATGGTGCGGGTGCCAACTACCATAATCCAAATAGGAACTGGAAAAAGTCATCTTTCTATGAATTCTGGTAATAAACTTCTTATCTAACTGATCAATTTCCAATTCCACATCTAGGTAATTAATCTTTTCTTTGTTATATTCATGTGTGAATTTCAAAAATTGCACAGTTCCATTAATCCACACAAGGAACTCATTCAAATCTTCCTCAAGTACCCTTCCAAGCAAGGAATCATCCAAACATCTAGTGTAATGCATAATATGCAACATAAATGAGGTTTTCATTAAATATTCCTGTCCCAATAGGACATAATCAGGTTGGCAAATATGGGGGCGCAAGCCGCCCCCATTGCCACACCTTTGTTTACAATACTGCCCTTTGAAACATATACAGTTGTTCTTTAGTACAACCTCCATTAATACCACAAATTTGTTCACCTCATCTTGATAGAAAATGTTAGTTTTGTTAAGCTGCTGTTCAAGCCAGCTTAAACCTTCCTCATGTGGGACCACAGTAAAAAGGTTGACAACATTGATGGTTACCAAAATTAACTCCGGTACTACATTAATCCCATTTAATTTGTTCAGAAACTCCCACAAGTTTTTTGCATATTTTGGTCTAAATATTTACTAATGAAGTAGGTCTTTGACCTTTTACCATCCACAATGGGCCTAAATTTTGGATTTCTTAGGCCCTTGTGGATTTTTGGTATCACAAAAACACTGGACACCCTGGGATGCTCATTCTTCACGTAATAATATTCATTTTCATCAATCTGGGCTTGATACAACATGTCGTCCAACAATAAGTATCTTTGTCGTCCAACAATAATTATCTTTCGATAGGACACTTTAATTTCACTTAATAAAACTTTCTTCATATGCATCGTCCAACTATAATGAATTCATCCCATCTAAGTAATCAACCCTGTCCATTATGACCACTCCACTACCTTTGTCAGGTTTCATGAACCTGACTGTAGGGTCACTAACCAGATCAAAAAGCAGTTTGTTGCTCTTCATCAGTCATATTAGATCCAAAACTGCCCTGGCCTCTTTGGTTATTACCATAAGTCATCCTCATATCCTTCTCACAATTTTTTTCAAATAAATCAATAGTTTCTGCTACTAATATTGAATGTAATTCCAGTTTGAATGTGAATGGAACAGAATTTCTCTGTCTCTAAGAAAAATGTTGGTATCAGAACTACTGCTATTGTGCACAATGAGCATGCTGCTATTGCTAATATTCCTGACTTGCATACACCTGTAGTACAAGTTGATAGTGTTAATGGGAAGATAGCTTAAAGTGTTGGTCTCAATGCTAATAATACTTTAGAAACCATTGATTCTGCTATTAATCACTCTAGTAGGTCAGATGCTGACCATTCAGTAAGGCGAAAGATATTTAGTAACTCCAATAATGACAATGTTGTATGTAACAAAGACAATGTTGAATGTAATGGCCCAAATCCTTTCCCTATCAGTGACTTTTGCAGGGATGGCAGGAACAGGTCAATGAGTACAGGGAGACAGAAAATGCAAGGTCTCAGGAGAGGAACATACAGGTCCTACAATCAAGAAAATGTGGGAGAGGGTGAGAACTCATTAGTATGGAATATCTCCAACAGGTCATTATCTGATGATGAATTGGAAGTCTTGAATAAAGGTCTTACATTCATACCTTCTATGAAAAGTGACCTCACTGATACACAGTTATGGATTTGAAATTATTTAGTAGGAATGTACAGTTAAAACTTGACTTTGGGAATCATCCACTACATAGTAAGGACCCTCCCTTAAGAAACCGAGCACATATATCCCTAATTTACATCCATTAGTTGATACCTTCTCGAAACTTGTGGAGGAAGATTTGCATAGTTATAATAAAGCAAATAAGAATAGGAGATGGTATGGAAATGTAAATACTAGGTTAAGAACAGCTTTAAATAAACTTAGGAATGACCCTACTATTGTTATTAGGCCCGCAGATAAAGGAGGGCCATTAGTTGTCATGGATAGGGAGAAGTGTTATGTTAGTATGAGTGATATGTTAAGTGATCACCAATTTTATTCTATTATACATGCTAAAGAAGTGGAAAACTGTATCTTGAGTATTTCAAGACTGTTATTAAATCTTTCCCTTAGTAACATGATCAATGAAGATCAGTATAAATTCTTACAAGTTGAACATCCCCTTATACCCACAATACAAGGTTTGCCAAAGGTTCATTAGGATCCTGTAACGCCCCCATGAGACCCATAGTGGCTGGTCAGGGTTGGGTAACAGAACCGCCATCACTATACCTAGAACATCGTCTAAGACCAATAGTGAGTAGTTATAAACATATTTTAAAGGATACTAAACAGTTCTTGTTAATGTTATATGAGAAAATGGCTATGTTACCATCAGATTTATCATATTAGCTTGTAATGTTGGATGTTCCGTTCTTGTTTATTGTCATTCCAATGCTGAAGGTGTGGAATGCATACATAGATGTTTAGGAACATGCTCTCATCAGTCTTTGCTTCAAATCGATGTCTTATGTTTGCTTCTAGAGGTTGTTCTTAAGAACATTTGTTTTTAACAAGGTAACTTGTATACAGAAAGATGGCGTAGCTACGGGCACTGTGTGTGCCAATAGCTACGCCAACTTGGTAATGGCCAATTGGGAGCAAAATAAATTGTTTAATTTGGCTAGTTTTAAAGAACATGTGATTTTCTACATTCGTTTTGTAGATGACCTCTTTCTTATATGGACAGGTGATGAAAAGGAACTAGAGAAGTTCCATAATGAGATTAATACACTTACTTCATAGCTTAAATTTACAATAAAGTGTGCTATGTCTCTCTCTGCAGTTATTTTGCTATAAGAGGGGGTGGTGGTATCACTTTTTTGTTATCTGATATTTAATAGCCTAGAGGGATTCCTCTGTACTTTAAGTGCTAGCCACAAAGTTTGAGAAATCATTTTATGCTCAACTCCTGAGAGACTTGTTTGGCTACATCCATCTGCATTACAAGCTGAAGCCAAGTGAAACTTGCAGTAGTGAATTTTAGTCTTCTGTTAAAGTACAAACATGCAGTTTTAAAAGTACTGCATTTTCATTTTTTCTGTTTCCTAGTTTTGTGTTTCTGAACAGTGTGCTCTCTCTCTCTCTCTCTCTGCAGTTAGTTCCCCACCCTCCCTCTCTGTTCCTGTGTTGGTGGCTCTGGAATTGCCCGCACCTCCTGCAAGTCTGTATTAGAACACTCCGCCTGGGTCCATCTCATTTGCTCACTTAACAGAGTACAGTTAAATCATATTCTAGTGTTCACTCTACTTAATACAGAGAGAAGATTTGAGAAGGCCAGCCCACTTAGGTTCTTCCTTCCTCTCTTGCACTAAAAAAAATGTTTGCACTTTATTCATTTGCTTTTACTCCTACTTTATTTTGCCTTTTTTTTTTTTTTTTTTTAAAGTACTCAATTTTATTTATTCTGCTGCATTGATTACTGCTTGGTCATAGCCTGATTAAATTGTAACTGCTATTCTAAGTTTTTTGGTTTAAGCACTTGGGCTTCATACAGGCTGTTTTACATTAAGAAGGTTTGTGGTCTGCACTCTTGTGGGAGCTAGGGCTGGATTCTGCCGCCCTGAGCTGGGAATTTCTGGTCACAGGCTTATTGTGACTGCTTAATTGAACTATTTATTTCTGAAATTCATGCGCTTGTTCCTGTAGCATAGACCAGATTCAGGCCTGCTGAATCCAGCTTTATTTGTATAACTTGAGCACTGATCCAGGCCATCTTTTTTTGGAGAAGGTTCCCCTGCACCCTAGTAAGCAGGGTTGTGCAGTTAGAACTTCACTGATTGAAGACTGCTAGAACAGGGCTCAGTTTTGAGCTTTTTTCTGCTCAATTGGGTAACTTGTTTAAATCAGTTTGTTCGTTTTTATATATATATATATATATATATATATATATATATATATATATATATATTACATAAAGTTGCACTTTATTCATCTGCTTTTACTATATTTGTGTTTCTTCCTACTTTTTTACTGGGGGCATTGACTACAACTCTGATCTGCGCTATATAACAAGAAGTATCCTTCGCTGTGCTTTTAAACTGTTTTTATGAGTGTATCTGCTTTATATTTTTTTTTTCAGAAAATATATACTTGTTTCCCACCTTTCTAAGCTAGTATAGTCCAGTTTTCAGGTTAGTGCCAAATTCAGGGCTGTGTTACAAATCTCTGTTTGCTCATAGAAGGAAGTTTCTCTGTTCATCTGTGAGAGAGGGGAGCTTTGAGCAGCCTATCTGTCCCTGGAGGAGTGGTTTCAGCCCAGAAATTAGTAGTTTATTGGCCATTTTGGGCTAACCTCTCTCATTTCCCCGCTATAAATACCGTATTTGCCTGATTCTGAGCGCCAGTTAGCTAGGGTAAAACTATTCCCAGTTCCACAAATTCTCCTCTTCAAATTTTTCCCTTGGAACTAGACAAACTTTCAACGTAAGCACTCAAGCCATTCATTTCTCAGCCCGGCACTTGCTCAAAATCTATAGCAAGCACTTACAAACCCTAGCACTAGACCCTCATGTACTGTATAGAAGGACAAGGCTCTCTATTCGACCTTACCAGCCAACCAGTAAAACAGTTCACTGTACCTATCCAGGCATGTCCAAAGGGCAGTTTCAGGTGTACTCTCCTGTCCAACTGGTGAATCCGGGCATTTTGAGGCAATGTTACAACTGCCTCATGTACACAGACAACCCCCTCCTCCTACCACCAAACACTAATACATGCGAGAGATGCAGTTATACAGCCAAACTGAAGGCTAAGCTCTCTCAACCCAAGACTGGATCAGACAGTCAAGAGGAGAAGGGAAATACTTGCATCACACCACCAGTCTTACATAGACCCACTAAACCAGCACCGGCAAAAAACACACAAATACATGAAAACATATTCGGAGGCTCTAAATAAAAATCTGCAAAACCAACAGAGACCTCCAAAGCAAACACCCAAGCAACCTCCACCCCCAACACAAACCATGAAACACGTACTTCACAAAACCAATGTGCCATGCAATCACAGCCCTTAAGGCAAAATAACATACCCAACATATTAGTAATAGGCAACTCTATAGTCAGGCACACTGACGTCCTACTCACTAGGCTGAATAAGGAGAAGGTTACTGTTAGCTGCCTGTCGGGTGCCAGGATCCACCACATAACACAAGCACTCAGGTCACTCCAAAACTAGTACAAATATGACTGTCATTGTCCATGTTGGTGTGTGCCAGGATCCACCACATAACACAAGCACTCAGGTCACTCCAAAACTAGTACAAATATGACTGTCATTGTCCATGTTGGTGTGAATGACCCGAGCCATACCTCCCTGGACTACATGAAAAGAAACTTGGAAGAGCTCTCTGATCATGTAGCCCAGGCCGGTATGACCCTGACCATGAGTAGCATCCTGCCCTCACCAAGAATGATACCACGGTATAAAGAAAAAATTCTCGATTTCAACAATTGGCTAAGTTTCTGGTGTCATTCAAAGGGGATCCAGTGTCTGTCCACCTGGGATGACATTCTCGACAAGCTTCGCTAGAGACAGCTTGCACCTGTCACCCTTAGGCTTTTGAATACTGGCCAAGGCTCTTGCCACCCCCATAGTGCCTTTTTTAGGCAAGGCTCAAAAGACAAACCCACCACCATAAATAGCACAAGTAACAAAAAACTGAGGGTAATGCTACTCAATGCCAGAAGTCTAAACCTCAAAATGCACGCACTCGTGGCACTCCTCAGTATGGAGAAAATCAATATATGTGCAGTTAACAGAAACCTGGTTTAAAGCTCCAGAGAGCAGCCCAGAACTACCAGGCTACAACTCATGCCATACATTTCGGCTACAGAACCCAAACCGAAATACAAAAGGTGGGGGCATATCCATATTCATCAAGGATACCCACACCTTCAGGTTAGTGGCACAGCACGATGCTTCAGAGATCGTCCATGTGCAACTAACCATGGGCAAAACTGCAATTCAAATTGTAGCTTGCTACAGACCACCCACCATGTCCCAGGACCCCCATTCTGCATTTCTGGAAACACAGGGAAACATAAAGGTCCTACCAAACACCCTAGCATTGGGTGATTTCAATTACCCAAACATTAACTGGGAGTCATCACCAATATGGGCGACCAGTGTTCCACACAAGAGGTCAACACCTCACTGGTTAGATCTGACCATAAACAAATCACTCTGGATATCCATATTCCACCCCCGGACAAGAAAACCACCATGAAAAACTTTTCAAAAGCAAACTTCACGTTACTTAAGACAGAGGTGGAAAGTTTCAAAGTCCCCATGCTGAAGGATAACACTGTCCAAGCTGCAAAATCCTTTACTAATGCATTCTATGGGCAGCTACAAGAATGCATAGATTGTGCCATCCCAAGCAAAACCAAGACTCACTCCTCCAAGAAAAGGAAACCAGTCTGGTGGACTCCTGCCATAAACAAGCTATACAATAGGAGGAGGAAACTAGTACAGAAGAGAGTAAAATCCCAAGAAGGGAAGACATCCCTGATCAGTTTCAGCAAGAAACTACGATCCCTCATAAAATCATCCAAGGCCAGCTTTGAAAGAAAAATTGCCAAGGACTCCAAAGATAACCACAAGGCATTCTTAAGCTATGTCAAGAATCTAAGTGGCAATGCTCAGATCTGCTCAGAGTTGGTGCAGAATGGCACAAAATACACTGAACTGACTGATATCGCCAACATCCTGGCAGAAGTCTAAACCTCAAAATGCACGCACTTGAGGCACTCCTCAGTATGGAGAAAACTCAATATATATGCAGTTAACAGAAACCTGGTTTAAAGCTCCAGAGAGCACCCCCCTTTCACCCCCAAAAGGGCCCATAACCATACCAGAAGAATGTAGAGTCCCTGAAATCACAGACACTCAGGTTAAAACAGCCCTCTCCAAAGCCAAAAACACAGCATCAATGGGAACGAAATGGACGGTGTCCCAGGCTGCATCCTACATGAGCTCAAAGATGAACTAACCCCTCACCTAAACACACTGTTCAAAGTCAGCCTCTCCACAGGCTACATACCCATTGAGTGGCGCACAGCAACTGTTATTCTGCTCTACAAAGGTGGAGCCACAACAGACCCAGAGAACTATCGCCCTGTAAGCCTGACTAGCTTGGTCTGCAAGGCTATGGAGCGCATCATCATGGAACTCATTAACAGAGACATTGGGAACCTCTAAACACTAGACCCTACCCAGTTTGGCTTTGTTAAGGGCAGATCATGCCTCCTAAACCTGGTGGACTTCTTTGAGACAGTTACCAAGGCTATAGACGAGAGAAAAGTGGTACACACAGCCTATCTACACCTCGCTAAGGCCTTCGACACCATTCCCCATTCTGGTATTATAGACAAGCTCACCACCCTGAACATAAACCCCTACGTCACAAGATGGGTTGCCAACTGGCTCATGGACAGAACCCACATAGTGAGAGTTGCAGGAGCTAGGTCAGACTCTAAACCGGTTACAAGTGGTGTTCCCCAGGGCTCAGTCCTAGGACCCCTCCTGTTCGGCATATACTTCTCAGAGGTACAGACAAGCACAAGAGGTCTACGGCTAACCAAGTTCGCAGAAGACTGCAAACTAGGGGCTATAATTGACTCTCCGGCTGACACAGGCATATTCCAAAAGGGTCTCATTGAGACAGATACCTGATGTCAAAATCATGGCCTTAAGCTAAATGCCATAAAGTACATAGTCATCCCCTTTGGAAAAAACAAAGTACCCACAAACTACCACATAGGTGGCAGTCCCCTAAATACGGAAGACGTAATAAAGGGATCTGGGGACCCACGTAAATCGTAATCTCACCTTTGATAATCACATTGCCAAAGTGGTTAGAAAATCCTTCTACGTGGCCCATCTAATTACAAAAGGGTTCGCATCCAGATCAAAAGAGGTTATTGTGACCCTCTACTCATCACTCATCAGACCCATCATAGGAGTACAACGCCCCATTTGGGATGCACCTTACAAGACACCTGCAACAGCTGGAAAGACCACAGAAGTGCCTCACCAAGAGGATTACTGGCCTCAAACAGATGCCCTATGCAGCTCGACTAAAGAAACTCCAGTTGTACTCGGTTGCATACCGCCTACTCAGAGGTGATCTCTGCCTGACATACAAGGCCATGTCCAACCCAGAAGTGATGGACATGCTCCACCTAAAGAAAACCTTATGCCCTCGAGCCACATGCTCTAGGGATCTAAACCTCACCACAACAATAAATAGGACGTGCTGGGGGGATAGATTCCTGTCCCAGAGACTTCCAATGCTTTGAAACAAGATCCCAATCTACATTAGGCAGAGCTCCTCGCTAACACTCTTCAAAAGAAACCTTGACGAGTGGCTGGGAAACAAAGTTTACCTCGGGGATCACTTCAGTGGCTCTGCTGGAGAGAGGCAAAGGGACTAATCTAAGGTGGCGGCGAAAGCCAACACATTCTGGCTAGGCTTATAAATGCCTTCAGGCAGATAGCCTAGTACCCACCTATGAACCTATAAGTCATTGACTTCTGTACCTTACCTGGATGTATATAAAGAAAGATTGGCCAATGGTCTACTAAATATGGGCGTCCATAGAAAACCATGCTATAGGAATAGTATGCACCCTAGTTTTGCGTTTCGAAATGTAATTAAAGGACAGGCTATGCGAGCATCACACCTCAATCCTAGTGATGAAGCACTTCAGGGTGAATTATTTGGATTTAAAGGAGAGGTTACTGAATAAATCCTATAGTTTGAGAGAGGTCCTACAAGGTTTTGAGGGGGTAGACATACTGAGACAGGACAGAGCCTCACCATATTTTATGGATAGAGGCCATGCGCAGAGTATTGTAGGCGACAGCTCCACTATCATACCTTTACGTTCTATGGAAACGAAAGTAGTCCTTTATTATACACAGGATGTTAATAATATTAAAGATACATTTTTAAACATTGGGATATTCTTACTGTGGATCCACATATTAGAGATATAGTGGTAGTTAGACCACATTTCACTTTTAAGAATAGGATGAACCTCCATAGACTTTTATATGTTATCCTGTAGACACTACCATTCCCATAACCCAATCCACACACTGCTGTACTGTACCATGTAATTCCATTTTTTGCAATTGTACAGATACTAGTGCTTGCTTCACACACATGCTTAGTTTACAGTGTTTTGATTTTAAAAGTCAGAGCAACTTGTGACTCTACATGTTGTCTATTTAGCAAGGTGTGTATCATGTCCAGCATTTTATGTTGGCAAAACTGACAGGAGATTGAAAGAAAGAATAAGGGAATATCTTTATAATATTCGTGTTAGACCTAATAAAAATGCCCTGTCTAAACACGTTATTGAAACATCAGACCAACAGGTGTTTAAGTTTCTGGTCATGCAAGTTAACCCACCTAGTCAGAGGGGTGGTAATGTTAGAAACTATATGGAGCAGTGCGAAGTTAAATGGTTTATAAGGTTAAGGGCTGATAGGGAACCGGGTCTTAATGATAAAGTTCCTATGAGACCTATGCTGAAGGGGAGGAAATTAAAAGTTTAAAGTAACTCCTATGCACGTATCTATTGTTTTTAAAAATGAGATTACTATATTATATACATTTTTTATAGTAATTATTAATTATGTGCATAAAAGTCTCAAATATATATTTTTTTATTGTATATATTGATTATAGTAGTCTGGTAGAAGTTTTTTATATATATTTTTTAGACTTATTAATGACTAGGATGAACTGATTAGTTAATTACTCACACAGGAAATTATGTCATTAAGGAATATACGTGGATTTTTAAATGTATTTGTATTGGTCTGAAGAAGCCCATGAGGGTGAAAGCATTTGCCAGTTTTTTTACTTTTTATTAATTAAACAGTTTGGAGTTTAAATTGCCTCCACTTTGTGGATTTGTTAGAAGACATTCTATTTATGTGGAGAATTTCCTTCAGCCTTGGTGTGCTCTTGTGTTTTGTTTGTACATTAAATCAATAGTTTTATTTAAAAGGAGGATTAAAAGTACTAGGCCTTTTGCAACTGTCTCTGGGACAATACCCAGATTCATTTCCTTCATTAAACAAAACCTTCAGGTTCAGTTTTTTGGTATAACACTTCAAGTCAATAACAGACTCCACCATACTGCCTACTCTATATGGTTTGTTTGTGTGTCTTTCGGCTTTTCCCAGTTAGGGGTCGCCACAGCGAAATTCTGGTCCGCTAATGATTGGTAGTGGATTTTTACGTACCGGGTTACCAGCCCTGAAGCACAACCTTCAATGAAGGCACGCCCCATTCACGTATGCCTCCACACAGAAGACGCTCTAGCTGAGAATCGAATGGGACAACGTCTTTCTATGAGGTGACAACGCTACCGCAGCACAAAAGTAAAACCTTTGGCCATTAAATCAGCATGTCTATCATTGAATTTTGACTGGAAATAATTATAAATCCTATCACCACCCTTCTTTATTGAAAACAACAGGCTCTAATCCAGGTTCGATAACTTGCTGTTCATCCAAACATTGAATCAAACTTTCCAGATCAACCCCCCCCATTGGTGTCGCACATACTTAAATTGCCTCCTTGGTTAACTATGCAATCATTTGACCAACCATCATTCACTTCAAATGCTTTATCCACACCTGGTAAATACTTTTCCATATCCAGGTGAACATTATTGGCTAAACAAACATTGTTTACATTGTCACAATAATTTAGCCTAGACTGTGAATAAATATCAACGTTGCAAGCATTAATGTCACTTGAATTCATCACTCCAAAATCAACCTCACTATAAGAATGAACTGATAAGTCTGCTGATGTAAGCTAAAATGATTTCCCTCCATTCACAACATCGGACAGTTCGTCATACTCAGTGTTCAGGCTGGAACAGCACAAATCACCATCACTGCGATAAAACAAACTTGACATGCTTCTGGCATCAATATTACTAACCTCACTGTCACAGCGATAAAACTGCGCACACTGTACTGATGAAGTCTCTTTAGTGGAGAGGAAAGTGCTCAACTCAAATAAAGTGGTAGTCTCATTTGGATTTGTTTTTCTTTTTGCTGGCTTTTGGAAACTGAAGGGTTCCAAAATGTACCTTTTTTCATTATAACATCTGAAACATGGCATATTACAAAAGCACTGAAATACTAATTTACATGAACTTAGGGTTCAATTAAATGCAAAATGCATTTGATTTTGCAGGCAATATTAGTGACTATTCTATGCAGTATTTGCTTCGATCTTAAGAAACAGAGGGGAAAAATGAAAAATGTACATACATACTAGCAACTGAAAAGTTCCTAATTATTAGAGGCATATCAGATACTATAAAGGAAATGCTGTGAGCTGCAAGGCTGATATAAAGAACTGCAAACTTATTTGAACCTTCTCTAGAGGAAACAATCATTTCTACAAACAACAAACGCACAAGAAAGAGTTCCCCAATATAAGCTAGAAACAAACATTCTACACAGCACCATTGCTGTTTACAGACAGAGTGTATAAAACTATTGCTTCTCCAGATTCTCAAAAGAAGTTAAGGGCTGTGTATACCCAATACTAAAACATTCAATTTCCACAGTATGGAAGACAAATAACTAATACTAATACTATACTGCTTAATCTCGACATCTACTAAGTTATAGAACAATTTAGAATTCTTCAGTATGAGTAAAACTAGCCAATTTACTCTTGCAAAATTGCCACAAAATTAACCAGAATATTAACATTAAAAATATACCCCCATGAATTCTCCAAAATTTACTGCAGGAAGCAGGATCCTATTCTGCCAAAGGTAACAGTTCAGGGAATAATCTTGGGCAAACACACTAATGCGTGTATGCAAACATCTACAGGAACAACGGTTCACCTATGTATCAACAAAAAAGCTCCACAGGCAAGGAGAACCAGACCAACAATGAATAAAAACATTTATTAACTAAACAAAAAACAGACCGAAGTGAATCAAGCGCTTTCACCTGGTTAATACCAGGCTTTATCAAGATAAAATACACAATGCAATACGTGCTTTAAATAGGCGTAAGCATAATCACATGATGCATTAACTAACTAATTTACTGTTCAGCTAAATAAATACTGTCAGTGTTAAAAAATATATATATATATATATATATATATATATATATATATATATATATATATATCACTACCGACTTTCAGTAACAGACTAGGCAGTGTGTATAATAAATATATGTAAGTGAAAATAAAAATTTATAAAAACCAGGTGTAAACACCAGAAAACAAACACTCTGTACTTTTTAGATACATGGAATGCAAAACAAATATAAAATACATTCAAAACATAAGTGTAAAAATAGTAATAAAGAATGTTGTACAAATATAAAATCATTACTAAAACTCGCAATCTAGCCATCCTTAATTTGAGCACACTACTAAATGTTGATATTCTCATCAAGATCAGGGGATTTCCCAGCATTTAGCCTAAGCTGCCATAAAAGCTCCCTATATTCAAGTTGGGTCTCCCAGTCTCCCCATCTCCCCCTCTAGCATCCTGCGTCACCTGTTCAAGGACAATAAACTTAAGTTGTATTTGAGGACAAACAATGGAATGTTTATAAAAAGCACTTGTCTCTTTCTTTTTAAAAATGTCATAAAAATGCTCATAGAAAGATATTGTTAAAGGCCAATTCATCAGTGCATCAGGGATGGCTAGTACTGATGAATATTTTTTTTAGAAGAGGTCCAATTTTTAAAGAAACTTTTCCTTGAAAGAGGTTACCCTGTTTCCTTAGTTAACAGTTTGGCACAGGAGGTTACTGAGAGCAGGGAATGCAAATATTTCCCGTTGATAGGAAGAGGTTCAGAAGGGGTAGAACAGGAGAAACCATCTGAACAATTTGAATCCCACAACAGTTTCATTTATACATTTTCTAAAGACTCCCATCAAGTGGAGGAGGCCGTTTTAAAGCACTGGCCAGTCTTGACTTTACATGATGATTTTAAGAATATTGTTCATGAACGTCCCAAGTTTGTTAAAAGAAGGGACATTAATTTAAAAGGATCATTTGAAATCAAGCAGTACGAAGGGCATAGAACTGACCATGTTAAAGTAGAAACCTACAAATGTGGAGCATGTAAACAGTGTGCAGCCATTATTAATGACAGCACGGCTTACATTCCATCTAGGGAGTTTAGGTTTTATGCTGACAGATATTACAACTGTGGGAACAAAGGGTGTTGTATATTTAGGACTATGCACACAATGCTTCAGTTTCTATATAGGGAAAACCGAAAGGTCCGTGAGAAAAAGAATCTATGAGCATTTTTATGACATTTCTAAAAAGAAAGACAAGTGCTTTTTATAAACATTCCATTGCTTGTCCTAAAATGCAACTTAAGTTTACTGTCCTTGAACAGGTGACGCAGGATGCTAGAGGGGGAGACTGGGAGACCCGACTTGAATATAGGGAGCTTTTATGGCAGCTTAGGCTAAATACTGGGAAATCCCCTGGTCTTAATGAGAATATCAACATTAGTAGTGTGCTCAAATTAAGGATGGCTAGATTGCGAGTTTTAGTAATGATTTTACATTTGTACAACATTCTTTATTACTATTATTACTATTTTTGCACTTATGTTTTGAATGCATTTTATATTTGTTTTGCATTCCATGTATCTAAAAAGTACAGAGTGTTTTCTGGGGGTTTACACCTGTTTTTTATAAATATTTATACATTTTTATTTTCATTTACATATATTTATTATACACTGCCTAGTCTGTTGTTACTGAAAGTTGGTAGTGATTATATATATATATATATATATATTTTTTTTTAACACTGACAGTTTATTTATTTAGCTGAACAGTAAATTAGTTAATTAACGCATCATGTGATTATGCTTACACCTATTTAAAGCACGTACTGCATTGTGTATTTTATCTTGATAAAGCCTGGTATTAACCAGGTGAAAGCGCTTGAGTCACATCGGTCTGTTTTTTGTTTAGTTAATAAATGTTTTTATTCATCGTTGGTCTGGTTCTCCTTGCCTGTGGAGCTTTTTTGTTTTTCCTGGTTTTTTGTTCGTGGTGGCATTTTCACCTATGTATCAGCCGTAGGAGTAAACCTTTCACATGCGTCTTGATTGTACAAAGAAAATGAATAACCCATGTGGACACGGGGGATAAGCAAACTTCGTGCAAACTGTACCTCAGCCAGGAGGTATACTGAAAAAAAGTATTCAATATGCCACCTTAAAAAGGGAGAGCTCACTAAATCGGTATTACGATCACTGAATAAATATCAAGCTAATGTGGAATTAATACTCCATTTATCAAGCACAAAGGTCTCACTGTACATTAAACAAGCAGACATCATAAACAATGAGCTGACCCCAAACAAACACAGCAAAACTCGGTCTACAAGAACAATGAAATCTTACAGTGAACAAAAAAGCTAAACCAATCTGCATGACAAATGCTGTTACTCCAACAAAACTGGTATTTTTCAAGGAACTACTATAATTATTTCAAAATGGAACGAGGAAAGCAAAAAAAAAAAAAAAAAAAAAAAAAAAAAAAGAGTTAAGCACATGCCAATACTTTTCAAAAAATACATTTTAAATGCTTAGCTCCTTGATAGGCATTTTACCAGGTAGGCCACCATAAATCTACATACTATTCTGACTTGCCCTGCTGATTCCCCAAGTTGTAACAGAAATGATTATCTTCAGCAGCCAAAAAACTAGGAATGCTCCGATAACTATAATAAAATCAGATTCACTTTCTTGCAGACAGATTTCATTCGAACCAACTTAAACATCTGAAGTAAATGCCACAGGATGATACCAAAACATTTGACACTGCAGAGAAGGCTTGAGATCTATCCATTTACAAACAAAAGCACTAAAGATTTTCCTGAGAGACTTAATAAGGGATATATATCCAAAGCAAAATACTCATACAGACAGGGAGGATCCAGTTTCTCAACACTGGTAAGTTGCATTACTCATGAGCCCTAGTCTGTTGATTTTTTACAATGCTTTTGATTACTGACAAAATGTGTTGTTAAATAACACTGATGATTAGAATCGACGAGTTAATAAGCCAGTCACTTATACAGCTGCAAATACTGTACTCCCAATCATGGGAGAAGTATTCCCGCCATCTGGCATACCAGAGATCATAAGAACGGATAACAGTGTACTATTCGGTGAATGGCAATGCAGAGACTCCGCAAAATATATGGGTTTTACATACAGATATAACACACCTTTTTGGCCGCACAAATCACTTAGTTGAAAGATTTACATACATCCCTGGGAATACATTAAAAAACAGTGTTTAACCACAGAAAATGCATGTTCTATAGAGAAGTACACCTCACTGTAGCACAAGGCACTCCCTCACTGTTTAAAACAAAGCTTACTTTCAGTAAAGAAAAAATATGATAACCATATCATCAGGATTTGAAACATCAGTAAGAAAACAAACACGGGAATATGCAAACAGACCCAGACAATGAATGAAAATTGTAAAAAAAGGGAGACTACATACTGTTTAAACAATTTTAAAGTTCAGCAAACGCGGTCCTTATTTTTCCACGGAGCATCGTTGCACTACCATTAACTAGCAGTAAATGGTCCCTGCTTCTGTAAGTGACATATTTACAAAGACGCTTAATTTTTCAAACAAAAATTAACAGTAACCGTTTTAATCAACCAAAAATGAAGATATGGCTGTGATGGAACTGTTTGTACTGATGTCAAGGGGTTCAAGCCGAGAGAGAGAAGAAAAAAAAAAAAACATTTCAAGCAGTCCAAATGCTTAAAAAGATACATCATTTAAAAATCCTGGTTATTTAATACCCAGTCATAAACTGGGTAACTGCTATGAAACATATTTAATGCAGGTTCACTTCTTGCAAATATATTGTAAACAATTATTGTTTCATTCCGATACAAAAAAGGCATTTAAAATGTTTTGTATACGTTCACACAAACTGAACAACAATTATTATTTTAACTGGAACTTTAAAGTAATGTCTGTAATATAAGTATTGGCCATAGAAACTTAAAAAAAAATAACTGCCATTTTTAGCATAAACAAATAGCTAGAAATGAGAAATGTTCCAATTATGCTTGGCCAACCCCGAACATACAGCCAAAGCCTAAGTTTCATAAAGTGGGGACAAGTGCAACTTTGAACGTGCTTCACCTGTATTGGATTTTAAGAATTACCTGCTATATAGTGTGAACCGCATCCAACATCACAACTCTTAGAATGATGACTAGCTGATATAAACACAAGTTGTGAAAAACGATTGACATTTGCAAAAAGAAAATACTAGGTTAATAGCTAAAAAAAAAACTTTGAAATGATAACGCTATGTAGGACTCTTCCTCAATGTAGTTGTGCTTACTATTTTAGACTTTCAAACCGTATGAATGGCTAGCCACTATACATAGTTTCATAAAATGTATTTTATGAATAGCTAGGCACTATACACTGTTTCATAAAATGTACTGCAGGATTCTACATCAGCCACCATCTACTGCTGCACTGCAAACTACAGACACTGAACTCTGCATTCTCCACACAAATATGAATCACAAACATCTCTGATATGCTACAGATTATACAGCATTTCACTGCTGCCAACCCTGCAGAATGGCTAGTGGAATATCTGCCTTCAAAAAACAAACAAACAATCTCAGCTCCATGCTAGAACATACACAAACTGGGACAGAATTTACCAATGCTACACTTTAACTAATGGAAAAATAGTAACTTTATGGGCTGCCACTACACACATTCCATAATTCCTGATGAACAGACAGCTTCTAAGTAAACCATAAAGTAAAAACAGATAAAATATTACTACAAGGGATTTCAACTAACCAAAAACTGAATGGTCGAATAACTGCTGAAATAATATGTACTGCTTAACCAGGGGAAATGGGTGGCCCGTAGAACCTTTTCAGCTATGATGTGGGCTACAAAGGAAAGCATTTGTTTTTTTTTAAATGAAGAATTTTCCACGAGACAGGTTTTACACCAAAGTACCCCTGTATATTTTGTTTTAGTTACACACACAAAATCATGTAAAAATACATGCATATAAATATGCAGAGTGTATGTACACTCAAACACATGCAAGTGTGTGTACATATTAAAAACACACATGGATATTAAAAATACAACTTGGAAAAGATAACCCAAAGTAGCAATATTTTAGACAGCGTAATCACTAATTTGAAGTCTTCTCTTCAAACATTATTACTGCTACTGCACAGCCACACTCACTGTTCACTCTAGTCCACTGACCAGTCAATTTCAGGACTACTCAAATGGTAATTCTGATGAAACTGTGATTGAAAGTTTGTATTATTAGGCATGGATATAGAAACAAAAGCTGAGGAAGGGGATGAATTTTATAACATAATGAATTAATACAAAGCCAAATCATTTCCAGTAAGAAACAAAATACTGGGAAATCCGAAAGTAATAACGTCTAGAATCAAATATGAAATAAACTGAAAAGTCATGAACTCCCCTCCAAACAAATAACTAGAAGTATACTACAGAACACACAAACAGGGCTAAATAGTTATTAAAATCAAATATAGATTATGAACCAACCCTAATTACAAAAATCAGATATGACGATAAAGCTTTCAATGACAATGGATTAAAATCAGGAATGCAATACTGTGACAATGAAACCATTTTGATTGTAAAGATGCATCCACTATGCAAGAAACGCACAAAAGATTCAGCAGCATTTTAAAGCATCAAAAGAGTGAAATAAACTAACATGCTCATATTACAGAAAATGCCAGAGAAACAGTCTTGAATAAAATCAAAGCCATTTGCTGTGTATAACTCAGTAATATTCTTGGGGCCTTCATATATAAAATTAAAACCACTGTCAGAGGTTTAACAGTACTGTTTAAAAGATTTTTAAAGACAAGTGCTAGAAGTGATTCAACAAGCTGTAGTGGTCCTATTCACAACATAGTGGTACTTCAGATCCAGATAACTACAGACCCATCAGCTTTACATACATACTCAGTAGAGTAATGGAAGCATGTTGCAGATCTGTTAAAGAAAAATAAAAGAATAAACACAGTTCACCAAAGATTAGATCCAAAATCATGAATCTTTATTACAATAAAACAAAAGTAAAAACAAAGGAAGCACTTTTGTCAAAAACTAAGACTTCACCACAAAGTTATCCTGTACTTTGAACAATCAACATAAATGGATGTAAGCAATGGAAGCAAAGGATTATGGGTAGTGACATCTATAAAAATCATGGAATGATCTCTCTAAAGAGCAAAAAGAGAAGTGAGCTTGCACTGTATGACCTAGAAAACTCTACCACAACCATTTGTTAAATAATGTAACATTCTTCCAAAATGGTTATGTAACCAGCTGTGACAAAATGTGCATACAGAAGTTATTTCTAACCACCTTTTCCCAACAGAAGCTAGCAAGACTGGGCTTTGCTGAAATAAAAAGCTTTTGCTGTTACTAACTACTTCAAATAATATTACCTTATACCTCCCAATTTATGAGTAATTCATTGCTGCCCCCAGCTAATTTCTAGACTGAGCTTACTTTGTGGGCTGACAGACCCATAACTTCTATGACGACATTAATATTGCCTAGTTAGTGATACAGTGCTCAAATTCACAATCTGATAAATTACATGAGGCCTGCTTGGGACTTTTTAAAACCATCATTTTAGTCCATCTTCAGTGAGAATGATGGAAACCGACAAGGTCCTTGAAGTGAAATACTGAACTCTAATCCCCAATTCTGCTGTGAAAGGTGCTGACTTGGATAAGTTCAGAGATAAAAATAAGCATGTGTCTGGTTTCAGGCTGTAGAAATAAGAGGAACATTATACAAACTACCAGCTACAAGGAAGTTGGTTTGAAGTGTATGTGGACTATATTATATTGGTATTTTGTATTATAAGGTGGGGGATGCCAGACGTCAGTAAAAGCTACTGGCTACAAAAGTTGGTTTGAGGTACATGTGGAATGTATTACATTGGTATTTCATATTGCAAAATGGGGGGGTGCCATATGTCAGTTGAAAGACTTCTTAAACTCAATATCAGTGCATCTTAAAATTGGGTTGCATTCTGTGCAAGTGTACATTTTTAGTTGTACAAATATTTTCCAATTACTTGTGTGGTTCAATTGACTCCTATGCAAAAAAACTTACATATAAGCCAGCATTAATACGGAAATGCTGGACTGTAGATGGGCTAACTTCACAACACCTTCTTTTGCAATTTCCTTTATAATTTTCTGAGAAGGGTATTGGAAAAATTATTTGCCAAACAGGGCTCTGGGTTGTGCTAAGGAAAATGAAAAATGTGAAATATTAAATTTTTAGCCCTCAATACCTCACTACTCCACCTTCAAAATACAAAGTTATAGGTACACAACACATCAGCATCTTTTACACTTCTTGTTTCAGTACAGATTAAAATACCAGATGCAACTTTGAAAATCTGTGCAAATCATGATGTCTTTCAGTGGTGCTCTTCTAATGAAATATGAAAAGCCATACAAATACACCCCAACTCAGTACACATTTTACATGCATACATAGCTCCTACAAAATAAAAATACAACAGTGAAGAGATGGACTGCCACAAACACTCCCAGACAACACAGCATAAATCAACATCTTGGCAATAAATCTTCTACCACAAATACATACTTCTGCATGCATCCAGGCATAAATCAACAGTGCAAGACTTATGACAACTTACTTAGGACGAAAGTGCATTTTCTACAAAATAAGAATGCCTACATAAATAAGGAAGTAACACACATATTACAGTAGAAGCAAGCATATATATGACATTCAGATGCTAAACTTGCTTGAGCAAACCTTCCTTTGTATACACTCACTAAAATGTGAATGCAAACAAGAAGAGGAGTGATGCAAAGTATATAATGATGAACAGTACACACTACAAAATAGGGTTGCCACCTTTTCAAATGCCCAAAGTGGAGCATTTTTGTTACAAATGTCAGATTTTGCAGGGCAAAACATACCCATGGCCAGTACCAAGGACAGAACTTCACTTTTTTGCTTAAATAAAAGCTTATTCTTGTAGCATTTTAGTGCCTTATTTTGTTTCTTATAACATTTGGGGTTTCAGATACAGAATAACTGTTTTAGGCAATTATTACATAAAAAATAGGAAATAATTTTGTCCTAAAACCTCAGGACATTTGCCATTTTTTCAATTGTTTTGCAGGGCACAACTTCCCAAAGAGAGACTGTCCCCTGCAAAGTGTGACAGGTGGTAACCATACTACAAAACGGACTTCTCTATTAAGTTATAACAACACATTTCCATGCTAAGTACTTATTCAGGACATTATTTTTCTCTTTTTAATATGTTCAGTTGTTTTTAACAGCTCTGTATCACAGAAACAAATTATGCTGTCACAATCCATAAGGCAAACACTGAAGTACAAAATCATAAATAATTTACCAAAACCATGTGGAGGCTACAAAACTTATCGGTGTACAAAATATAGCATAAAGAAAATAAATGACAGCCAATCAGCCTCGTCAGTTTATGAGATGCAACAGACTTCAACTGATCTCAATCACAACTTTTGGCTACTGCTAAATGCAAGCCCTAAGACAAGCGAAACATTACACAGCATTTTTCCTCATGTTTCCACTTACTGTGACAGATAATATGCAGTGTCATAGTGCCTAAACTCTCCATGGCAGTGTGGTTAACAGATGGACACAGATACCTGCATTCCTCGGGAAAGACTGTCAAGTACTTTTTATCACACCTGCTGCTAAAAGCTCAGTGTGGTGGAGTCGAGGTGTCACGTATGTAAGGTTTTACTAAGATGCTGGTTTGGTACTCAGCATACTGTGTGCCAGAAACATCGTATAAATGAGGGAAAACAAGTTTCAAAGGAAGCCAAAGAGCAACCCATTCTGATGAGTGATGCGGGGGTTCAACACCATGGATGAGACACGAGAGAAGAACCCATACACCAGGTATTGCACTACCAGAGCTAAAGCTCCTCAGACAGCTGACCGAAGGCAACCCTGTCACCGCAAAGGACAAGCCTTGCACCCGGTGCCTGGGACCAGCTGTTTGGGTTGGTACTGCCGTGGGCCCTCTCAGTGCAGCCACGAACGCAGTCCTTTCGTCCTACAACACCACTCCTCCCGGGGCACATCCTGCTGCACGGCTCTGCAGCTGTCACCGCAGCTGTATGCCCCTGCACCGGGTTTTCATGCATACCCAGACGGTGGAACTGCACTCCCCCGGGCCCCTGCCTGTACATCCTTCTCTGGCACTATCAGTCCGTCCTGCCCGGGCTCACCTCCTCGGGGATGTCAGCTTCTGTGTCGCTGCAAGGGTAAGCTGCTGCGCCTGTCTCAGCCTCTGTACCCGATGTAACCCTTAGTGCATCCGTGTCCATGTCCCCGTTTAGGAGAGCCAGGCCCTCAGTGCTGCTCAACGCCGCCATCTTAACTGCGGAGCTCAAATAACATAGAAATACAAAAGGAGCAGAATGGCAGCGACGCGTCACGCGGGCCGCCCCCCGCCGCGAGACAGCCCCTTTCCATGATGTGAATGGCACCAGCTAAGGCATTGACCGCCGCCATGTTGTGACTGGCAAAAAGCTAACATCGTTCATGTCTTTTAGAAGTGCTTATTCGTGCGGATCTTAACCATTTGTAAACAGCATATGACGAAAATACAGAGAAGATCACCAATGAAAATGTGTCATTGAATGATTTATCGCCCGACCACTTTTATGTATTTGATTTTACTTTTATAATTGTTGTTTAAACAGTTGCTGTTTTATGCAAAATGTCTGAGAAAGCGGCACAATGTATTTCAACTTGCAAACTTGGTCATAGTTTTCAACCTCGGAGATAAAGCCAAAAATAAACAGGGACATTTTAAAGTGTCGGCATTAGAAATGTAAGTAGACAGAATAAGAGGACACGAATTGTTAAGCGTTTCTGAATTAAAATAACTCTGCAACTTTAATGAGTCTTAACTATACCTCTCCACTGTAATATCTCACCCCTTCCCCAAAAACCTGTCATATCTCATCCTTCCCCAAAAAACACATGTTTTCTCAAGTAAAAGAAGTCTGTAACTCTAATATTGTCATTATTAAGTATAGTTCACCACTTTTTCTCCGAAAGGCAGCTGTTTTAGGAGGGATTAAACAATTCCACATAGACTTAAAATTATTATTCTGTAAAGGTGCGAGTGGCGACCTTTCTGGGAGGTCTTTTTTATTGCATTTATTGTATGTATTTATTTCCCCACACTGCCTTAGAATATTGTTTGTTGCTCTATCTCCAGAAAAATGTTTAAAGAAAGGTGGGGGGTGCAGGGGGGCTTGTCACCCTGCAAAAGCAATAACTGCACAACATTATACCAATGAAAGCTGGGGGGCAGGCGTCATGGGTCCGGAGTGCAAAACGGGAACTCGTGGGTACTGCGTACATACTGCTTTTCTGACCCGCTTCTTACTGTACAACACAGTAATGTGGTTAAAACTAAGTACAAAGTGACAAAGCAAGTGAGACATCCAGGACATGCGGTGGTTTCGACGGTGCATTTACAAATATAGAAAATAAGGATATCTTTATGTAATCTCTGTTTTACATATAGTATACTAAAAGTTGTGGTAACTCTAAAGATAACATAAAAAAGCATGAAGCCTTTGCTTCAACTATGCACTGTGACTCTGTATAATCTACATGGCTTGTCACTCAACCCTGTCAATCATGTAAGCCCCGCCTATTCCTGCGTGAAAATCACGGTGGGGTAATGTTCTAATACAAAACCGGGATTAATAGTAACACAGCTATAATCTGAGTCAAATCAGGGTCTGGTGAGAGGTACGGATTTTGCGCAGACAGTTATGGCTGTGAGTTGTGGTTTCTGTACCGGGGGTGTTTGAGTCCCTTAATCTTCATTTACCTGGTTGTGTCACTTTGAGCAAGTCACTTAATCACAAAATTCTTGAAGGTAGCTATGTATTTAGGCTAGACTCCATAATGGTCCCGTGAACTGCAAGCGTTTGAATCTATGAACGGTTGAGAAGTGTGCACTTGGTCACTGATTTGTTTTATACACGCACAAACACCATACCTATTATTAGTGCAATACATCTGGACAAAACCTACAATAATTGGTGGGGTGGGGGGCGAGAAAGGCCCCCAAATATTGACAGATTTTAAATAGTACTGTTCTAAACTTAGAAAGTTTCTAGAATAACAGGATTTGTGTTAGCGTGTATTTTTCCTGAAGGATGTAAAGTCTGAAACGCAAATGTACATCATTAGTTAGTGACGTCAGTCCTCAAAAATATGGGCAATAGACCAAAAATACAGGGCAAAATCCGGACATTATGCGAAACATGGATAGTTGTGAGGTTTGACACTGTATATCAACCTTGTTGTATAAACAGCACAATTAAACATCTAGCTTTTACATTAGAAGTGTTGCTGTAATGAAAATATAATCAGCAGCAAGCAAGATACAGGATATTCGGTGTTTAAAAGAAGCAGCTGATGTCAAATGCTTTGTGGGAAAGATACGTTTGGAGAGTTTGGCTATTGGTGGGTGACCCAAAATCCGTAAGAACACTTTTATACAATATTGAGCTTGAAATGATATTCGTATGTCGTTGGACTGCTCCTGTTAAACTAGTAATCAGCTATACATAAATGTTTATGTGATGGACTTTGGCTCCTTAAAAATAATATGTGTATACCCATGTCTAACCTATCTTTGACCCCAGCAATCACCGCTTATAAAAGTCTTCCAATAAAATACTTTGAGGTGCAGTATGATCTTACACTCTGCTCCCCGCCCATTGATGGTATTATCAGTAGCATCTTGCAAAATCTAAACTTCTCAGTAAAATCACTCACATTACACCCCAGACCAGTGTTTATTTATTTTACAGATGGGTGAGCTGGAGCATAAGACCTCCTTTTAGTTACAGCTGAGTTACAAATGAAGTTTAAAAATGCTAATAGTAATAAATACAAAAACTAATTAACTAACTATAATATATACTTCCAGAAATACTCAAGAGATGTGACACAATTAAAATAATTGACAGTTCCTACAAGATAAGTTTATCTTAATACCAGTGCTTAAATGTGCCCACCCCTCAATTACAAGGCTTATTTCTAAATATAAACATCCTGTCAATGAAGCTCAATAAAAGTGCCCATTATCTAGATGTAGAGAACACCATTGTTTGACCATCACTAGAGCCAAAATGAGACACATTTCATGCAGAGTTGTAGGCCTGCACTCATGCTGATCAACCTAATTTTTTAATTTACATAACTATGGCTTGTGTCCACCTTTAAAATTTAAGATGGTATCCGTTCAAGGCCACATCCAGTTACATCTCAGTGTGGCTGTGTTCTCAGCTTGCGGAAGCCTAGTGATGGATGTATGAGCTTACAGCAGAGTTGCCTCTCCAGTGTAGAATTCACTACTTGTTTCAGTCAGAAATTTACAAAATATTTAATTGTTCATGAAATAGCTTAATCGTTTCCTATTGCTAATTCATGCTGTGCTATCTGTAAAGAAAATGGTTACCATTTCACGTTTGTGTATATTTATAGTGTATTTCCTAAATATGGCTTTTGGCACTTACCTTTGGTTTAACTGTTGGATGTGTGTTCCAATGCTATGTGTCTGAGGAACATGACGTCTTTTTGGAGTTTTACTGTAACTTTTTACCTCATATCTGAGGACTAAGACATCTTTTTTGAGTTATGTGTTACTTTGTTTAATTCTGCTCATGTGTGTTGTATTCACTGTACATGTATGGCTCTGGGCCTAGGTAATGAAAGGGTACTTGGTCAGTACCCACCTATTTATCAAATGAATAATTCAATAAAAATAGGTATGCTAGTTGAGGTGGTAGAGGTGCAGGTATTATTGGGTGCATTTGGAGTAATTTTGTAGACAAGTGCATTTTGATGTATTTAGTAGCAAGGTTTTAGTGGTGTTTTTTTCAATATGATTAACATATTTTGATATGTAATGATTTTGGGGTGCCTGTTTTATGGTTTAGGACATGAGACAGGAAGAGTCTCAAAGGTGATGAAAGAAAGGCCTAGAAGTATGGCTGTTGTAAATTGGGATAAGGTTGAAAGGCAAAGGTATCCAAAATGATTTCTTGATACAAGTAATTTCATGAGGAGTTGTCAGTACTATGAACATGATGTAAATGTAATCTTCCATTTTATGTTACACATGTCAGTACTTCTCAATATAGTGGAAAACTCTTTCTCATACATTTAAAACCATTACTATACTTTGTTGTTACATGTTTAATTTTTATTACACATAATCCACTTTAGAGCCTTTCTTCCATGGCCTGAGCTGATAATGGGCTGTTGCTAAGTCAAACTATCCCTCTTAAATGGAAACAAAATAAAATACATAATTAAATAATTGTGCTTGAAGGTCAGTGGATAAAATATTGTTTTTCTGTAAGATTAGGCAGTGGTGATTTTGGAGTGAGAGTTGATCAACGCCAGTCACAAATAAATACAGATGAATTCTGAATTGAATGGGTTTTCTAATGGCTCAGTCCTTGGTCCCTGCTCATTTCACTTTTTTTTTTACTTCATTTGCACATGAGATTCTATATATCAACAGATTATTGCAAACAGAATTTTACATTATGTTTTTACCCTGTGCTATTATTATGTCATGTTATCTTCCTTGAATATATTTCACAATGTAAATGGTATTGCACTTTTTAATTATTGCTGTTTCATTTCTTTGTATATAATTCGTGGTGTAAACCACACTGTATATTTTGCTTGCTGATTTTTGTTTTCACTTTCACATTTTTGTCTTGCCTTTTCCGTTTCACATGTTTGGATTGAACTATCTTTTTCTATGTAGCTGATTGTTATGTGACATATCTTTGAAACTGGTATGGCCAGTGGCTGGTAAGCATCCAAGGATCAGCCAACTTACCCAGTTAACAGATAATAAATGTAACGGAACACATAAAATACATATTATATGTGGATGATTTGATAGTCTGGGTATCTAATCAAGTATATAATGTGACTGCATCTAAACTCAAGGAAAAGGTTAGCACAATTCTGAATTGGAGTAAGTCATTTACACGTACAGTTAATTGAATAGCATAATTGCAGTATTCCTACACCTAATGATGGCAGTAATGAACCTGTATAGCTTTAGAAATACCTAGGGGTTTGGTTAGATCAGGTTCTAACTTCTTGATTATTCATATCCACAGTATATTTCTTTTATTTGGTGGTGGTGGTGGTGGTGGTGGTGGGGGGCTAGTGAAACTTGATATCAAAAAGTTAATGACAGCATTTCCTGGTAAAGTTTCACTGTCAGTGATAAAAGCCAGAATGTGAAGTTTTTGGATGTTTATATCAAGATGGATTCAGTAAATCATAGGTTTAATACTTCTTTCTATAGAAAAGATACCTTCAAGAACAAGTATTTACATTTTTAATCATCACCCCAAATTTATGAAATTACATATTTTAGGGGTCAGTTAATCTGAGTGAGTCAGGTTGTCAATGATGATAACATGTTTTTGAAGGAAGTATAGTTCATTAGGGAGTTATTTTTAGATAGAAGTTATCCGGTGGCACATTTGCGTGTACCAACTGCAAACAATGTAGGTTTATTAGTAATACTAGTGAAGCAGACTTTCCACATCTTAAGTTTAGGTTTACAGCTACTAAAAGCTATGTCTGTCATAGTCAAGCTATAGTTTATTTAGCCACCTACAGTTCTCCCTGCTATTATGTAGGGAAGAGTGTCAGGGAACTTAGATGCAGAATTAGAGAACGTATGAAAGCTGTTAAAGAACATGATTTTACAAACACAATGACTAAACACAACTTGGAGTATGATAATTTTAGGAGGTTCTATTTTTTTTTGTCTTGGAACAGGTTGACTTTGTTAATTTTATTTATGAGTGTAATAACATTTTAGAAGTTAGGGGACTCGAATGGCAAGCTCTATTATGGGTAGAGAAGTTCCCTGGCTTAAATGAAATGGTGAATGTGAAATGTTTACTTAAACTAAAGTTACTGAAATGACTTTTTAAACATTTTGTGTTGGTATATGTGTAATATTTTATTTTCATAGCTTTTGTGTTTAAGTAGGTACACATTTTAGGTTCACTATTTTAGCAATAAGAGCATTTTAATTTAGTTCAATTGATTATTAAGTAGTTAAATTAAGGAATTGATTGAATAATTGATTTTTGGTTGTTCATTTATTATTTATATGGCAACTGGTATTGTGTTGAATTATGTTCTGAAGAAGTCTTACAACAAAAGCGGAAATAAAACTTTAGTGTACGCTAGCATTGTGTTTATTAGTCGCTTGCCTTTATTGACCATCTCTTGGACATTCTGGTTCATTGTTTTGTGGTTCACCCAAGTTACGCTTTGCTTTTTTATTTTGTTTTGTGGCATTTTGGATGGCCGAGGCAGCGTTGGATCCTTTGATGGAATTGTTGTTACATCCTACCCCTTCAGAGAAGGGAGAGGGGGTTTTACATATTTTATTGACCACGATGAAAGATATTCAGAGATCTTTGCAGACTTTGATTCTCAAACAACATGACACTTTTATTCATACCAACAATTCCACTCCATGTTCCACCAGTTCTGATGACGACCAGAGGACCGTTGTAGAAGTGGAAGTGGTACATCCTAGAAATGTAACTCACAACAATGGTAACGGTGAGAGGGGACAGGGCATCTCATTTCACAATATTCGATCGGTTTTAAACACTAAGTATGACCCTTTCGGAAAAGCAGATTATAGGGTCACTAGAGCGAAGACCGAAGACTTTAATTCAAAATGTGATCTATTAGGTACATTTTTGAAGAAATATAAGTCAATGGACTTAGAGAACCGATACTTTGAAAGATGTATAGAATTACAAATTGTGCCTAAGGGTTTAAGTTTTTTTAAGTGCCCTAATGGCATTGACAGTAATGATTCATTTTTCACGACCTTAACTGCCTTCTTTAATAATGCCGGTATTGAGTTATTGAAATTACTTATTGAAAACAACAGTAAAAAGATGGCAGTATTGAAGGATGACATACTTAAGGTTGATGCTGAAGTGAACGCTCTTTTGGTGGATTTTGGTGACAGTTTTAACTATGAGAGGGTTTTTAAAGAGACCAGGCAGCATGTTAATGAAGTAACTGTTTGTAAACATAACAAGCTGCTACGGGATGTAGCAGCGTATGAGTACAATACTGCTTATGTCCACTTTGATCCCATCTTTATACGTAAAGACAATAAGGATAAAGAGGGGATTTCTAAGGGTAGGTTTAGCCAAAATAAGCAGTTTCAACAAGGTTATAAAACTTTTAGTAATATTAAAACATCTTGGAGTGTGTCTGGCCTTTATAAACATTTTTTTGGAGTCTAGAGAAGGCTTAATTTCTGGTGACACGCAGGAAACCGCTCCTACAGTAATGGAGGAAGATGCGAGTAATCCCGTGAACGAATAAAAATTGGACAACAGTGCTCGAATTAAATCTTTTTTAAAAAAGGATTCAAAGGGATCAAAAACAAGGACTTTAAGAACCAGAGCTTTGACAACTTCAAACACATCGACGGACGACGAATAGTGAGTGGACATGACTGTTTTAGTGTTATAAACTTGTCCAATGTTGAATTAACGGACATGGAAATGCAAATATTGAGGTATGGTTTCAATTTTATACCAACCAAAAGGGCTGATTATACCAGAACTGTTATAGACATTAAAAAATACATATGTAATTTGAACCTTCAGTTTCTTATGCACAATGTGAAAAAAAACAGTTAATATGTATGTAAAACCCTCCTTGGTTACTCTGGTTTTAAACAACACTGTTAGTGTATATGAGGAGGTCTGTTTAAAAGAGGTTTTTACTTTATTAAATAAAAGGAATACAAAGTGGTTTGACAATTTAACTTCTAAAGAACGAGAGGCCCTTCATGAGCTTAGGAGTAAGAGATATCTTAGGTTCATGAAGAGCGACAAGGGTGGGAACATTGTCGTTATGTCTGTTGAACAATATAATGACAGTATTAATGTTTTGTTGAATAACAATGATGAATACGAAATAATTACTGATTGTTATATTTTTGAAAAAAAATCAGAGTATTTATTCTTTGTTGTATGATGCACTTATGAATGGTGAAACTGATTTGGAATTATATGATTTTTGTTTGGTTGAATAACCAAGGGTTGGTGTTCTTTTTGGAATACCAAAAACACATAAAGATTTGGAAAAACCTCCTTTCAGACCGATAGTATCTTCGCCACATATGGTAACAGAAGGCATGGCATTAGTGATTGATGCTTTTTTAAATCCGGTCGTGCAGAATTTAAAATCATAATTGAAACATTCTTGGGATTTTTTAACGAAGTTAAAAACATTTTTTTTATTTCACTTTAGATGTAGTGTCATTATTTACTTGCATTCCCCACTATGAAGGTGTTGAAGCTGTTGGGGATTTTCTAGAATTTCATTCTGGATTGATATTTTCAAAGTTAATTTAGACTGTAGATTTTTAGAGATATATATAGTGATGGCATGATGGGAGGTTAATATACTCGAAAAGTTAAAGAGGGAATATAACATTCTTTTTTACTCTAGGTTTGTGGATGATTTGGTGTTTATCATTGAAGGAAACGGTATCACTGTTGATGATTTTGTCAAGAACCTGAATTCGATTTCTGTTTTTTTGAAATTTGTGATGGGAGATAAAGGTGAAAATTAAAATTTTTTGGACGTCTCACTAAGGTGGGATGAGCAAACAAAATCATTACATAGTAAGATTTTTCATAAAAAGACTTTCATGAATGGTTATTTGCACTTTAATAGTAATCATCCGATGCATGTTAAAAAGAATATACCTAAAGGGCAATTGATAAGAGCATGTCGATGACTACAGACTATAATGACTTATTAAGAGAGTTTGAATTTATTACTGGTATGTTTATTGCTAGGGGTTATGATAAGTCGTTTTTAGAAAACATGTCAAGAAATTTTGACTAAGCGAGATGACTTATATCCACCATTATTAGTGGGGTCAAAACAATTGGATTTTAATAACATCCATCAAAACAATATTTCCAAGCCCAATATTGCAAAGGGAGTTGTTTGTTCACTCGATATGACTGTTGACAATATAGGTATTAAGCATATACTAGAGAATAATTGAAAAATTACAGACGGAAATAATTAATTATTAAACATTATGGGGGATAGACCTAAATTAGTTTTTAGAAATAATTCTAATATCAAACGTTTATTATATAGAAGTCATTTTAGCAATAAGAGCATTTTAATTTAGTTTAATTGATTATTAATTAGTTAAATTAAGGAATTGATTGAATAATTGATTTTTGGTTGTTCATTTGTTATTTATATGGAAATTGGTATTGTGTTTGAATTATGTTCTGAAGAAGTCTCACGACGAAAGCGGAAATAAAACTTTTGTATACACTAGCATTGTTTATTAGTGGCTTGCCTTTATTGACCATCTCTTGGACGTTTTGCTTCATAGTTTTGTGGTTCGCCCAAGTTACGCTTTGCTTTTTTATTTTAAACTAAAGTTACTGAAATTACTTTTTAAACATTTTTTGTGTATTTCACTTTAAATTAGTTGTTACGGTGATGGTTTAGGTTACGTAAGTATTTAATTATTAATCATTCATTGGTTTGGTTTGGTTTGACTGATGTCATTTTAGAGGGCTATTTAAATTTGTAATGGAGGAACTGAAAGTATTTCTGATGAAGTTCCTATGTTTAAAATAAATGGAAAGAAAGTACTAAAGAAGTTTCAGTCCTTTTTTGTAAGTTGTTTTCCCATGGTACTTATCACATTTTCAGTGACTTTTGAAGCCGTGCTACAAGGTTTTAGTTTTACACACAGACACATATGTATGTGTATATAAATATATAAATACGTATATATATATATATATATATATATATACATATATGTATACATATACGTGTGTGTGTGTATATATATATATATATATATATATATATATATATATATATATATATATATATATACAAATATATATATAAAATGTATTTATAAAATGTATTTATATATATATATATATATATATATATATATATATATATATACACACACACATATATATATATATATATATATAAAATGTATATATATATATATATATATGTATATATATACACACACACACATATATATATATATATATATATATATATATAAAATGTATATATATATATATATATATATATATATATATATATATATATGTGTATATCTATATATATATATGTGTGTGTGTGTATATATATATATATATATATATATATATATATATATATATATATATAAAATGTATATATATATGTAATGTATGTGTGTGTGTGTGTGTGTGTGTGTTTTTTTT